>NW_027466342.1:0-20717 GCF_046127955.1 Nelusetta ayraudi | reverse complement strand
GACCAGACTCACATCTCCACTCATGAAGACACTTTCACTGAGAAACTCTTCCCATTTTTCAGTGTTGGAAAGGCAGGAGATCAGAAAACTGCTGACATCAGGATGTGTGAGAGAAATTTTTCAGTGATGTTTGAGAAGGAGTTTCTTTCTGTTTTGGAATCAGATTCAGATTCAGATTCAGATGTATATTTCGATTTAGATTAAGATTTATTGGCACTTAGATCCACTGTTTAGGTGCATACATGTGAAATATTTAGGCCCGCAAGCTCCAGTACATTAAGAATTGCATAAACATGATGGATTTGACTCTTTGATCGAGTTTGAAAATGATTTGAAACCAGTTATGGACGATGGAAAAATGTCTTCAATCAATCATGTAGAAATGACAATGTTTGTTTTTTGTTTGTTTTTTGCTTTTATAAACCATTTTTTTGAGAAAAATGAAAAACCAAACTCACTCACATCAAAACTTAACATTTATCTTTCAGCCCTCAGAGGTTTTCTGAACTTCATCATTGACTTCAAAAACAATCAGATATCAACTTAGTTATTGATATTTGTAAACTGTAATTGTCTATTTTTGTTATTTAAACTAGTGAGAACACACGATTGGTCATGTTGGGAAGATTGTTTTAAAAATCAACTTCATCCTTATTGGATATTTTTTTCATCTTTGTGCTTCTTTGACTGTCAGAAATGTGACAGGGACCTCCTGATTCAACCGACTCATGATGAAGATGCTACATCAGATGTTTGCTGCAGATGTTGTTCTGTCATTACCAGCTGATATAAAATGTGTTGCATTAATACGTCTTGTGCAGCCGTGTCTGGAGGAAAACCTGTCGACAAAGTTTCACCTTCAAAAACAATGTTTTGTCAATAAATTTGCTCTGTTTTTGAGAGGTTCTGTCTCAATATACAAACAGCCTGCGTTGTGTAGCGTTGGTGCAAGGCATCATGGGAGGTGTAGTGATGTTTTTGGGGGAAGGTTGAGGGTTGATGAGAAGGTCGTTGCCCTTGGGTCACATTGATATTATGGGAATAGTCTGACATACATTGTAATATAATCATGTTATTTAGTGAAAGTCTCACCTTTTAACATTAAAATGTTGACGATTTTCCACAAAACTATCAAGTTAATTTGTAAAAGTTTCACTTTTTACATCAAACTCACGCTATTTCATGAAAGTTTTGTTTTGACGTGAAACCTTTCATGGAATTCCGTCATACTGAGCCCTGTTGTTTTTCCTCGCGTGGCAGTAAAGTGTTAATGAAAGGAGTCTCAAGAAATAAATACTCAAGTAAAGAACAGATACCTTGAAAAGAAAATCTACTTCAGATCAGTTAACAAAGACTTTCAGAATAAACTTGCAATCACAGATAATATGTTTACAATGTTTTAATGAATCAAAGTTGATTTTATTGTTTTTTGGAAACAGATTCGGGACCACTCCCACCCCCCCGGCCCCCCCACCTCCCCGCCCAGCATCATAACATTGTTATTGTTGATACTTCTTATTGTCATATTAGCATTTTCACTTTTCAATGAAGGTCAATGAGTGAGATGATCCCCACAGGAAGTCACCTGTGTCCAGTTCAATCAGGAGGCCACAGTCATCCTGTCACTTCCAACCATGTTATTCTACCTGCCTGTCACTATTGCACCACTCATTTAATGATGTGGATTAACTCTGTGTTTGTGGCGCTCATACAGTCTCTCACTGCATCCAGATGAAACTCAGTTTGTGTTTTGATTTTGTCATTTTTTTCAAAATGTTTTGAAGCTGATGGAGTTTCCCAGTGAACGATGGTCAACCTCAAAGTACAAATACTCAGTGACCTCACTAGATTCTTCAGGTATTCATACTTTACTGGAATATTTCCTCTAAATTCTGACTTATTATTATTAAAATTATATTAATACTGCTGCTGTTTCTCTTACCGCTGCTGTTACTGCAGTTCTTCCTCCAATGCAGCAGAGGGCGCTCCAACCATAGAATAGAACAGCAAGGAACACAAAATAGAACGCAATAGAAGCCTTTATTAATCCCACATTGGGGACATTTTAATCATAACAGCAACGATATAAAGCAAAGAGAAGTCAAACTATATGAATCAAAAAGACATCAAGGCTCTCTGCTATCTGCCATCTGCCACTTTGCAGATAGCCGATGCCTATCCAGAGCCCACCGCATCCTGTCCGACCCCACCCATGAAAAAAATGAAATAAATACATACAACTGTGATATCTGAAGTAGAATATACTCTGCAGTCTACTAAAGTACTTTACACCAACATATCAGAGTGAAATGAACATTTTGCAAAGACAAACCACCCGTCAATCATCTTCCAGCAGGTTTTAACAGCTAAAACTCTCCCAGAAATCTCACCCATCAATTCTTTCTCTTCTTTTGACACTTGCTATTTTCCACCATATTCATTTGGTTCAGTACTAAGAAGGCAGGATGATACTGCAATATTCTCTGAAACTACAGTATCCCCCTCAGACGCTCGTGTGGGCTCAAAAACTTTTAAAAACAGTTACCTCTCCTGGAAACCAAATTATTTTGCCTTCACTCTTCTGTCTTTCTTTCTTTCTTTCATTTCTTCCTTGTGCTCCTGAAAACACGCTCCACTACTCTCACTTTACACGGACAAATACTGTTGCTCTCTGGCGCCCTCTTTTGTTCTGGCCTTCACACGTCCATTGAGTGAAGCAGTGCAGCGCTTTGCATCGTTTGTGTATCAGTGTTTTTAATCAGCTGATATGTAAAATGACATTTGGTGTGAGGTGTGACGTCATCGGAGGGAAAAACAGCTGGATATTAATGACAGAAGGGTCGTAGTACTTTGAGTACTTTGACTTGCCATGTTAAAATACTGCATGTGCTCAGCTGTTACTGTGTGAAATCCACAGGTGGGGATTTATTCTCTTGTTTCTTCCATCAGTGCATATTCTGCTTATGTATTATATGTATTATCTTAATGATGAGAAAACGATAAATAAAGCTCTGTCATTATCATTGAAGGTTCTTTTATATATATATATATATATATGTATATATATATATATATATATATATATATATATATATATATATATATATATATATATATATATGTATATGTACAGCGCCTTGCAAAAGTATTCACCCCCCCCCTTTGCTTTTTTCTATTTTGTTAGATTTCAGCCTGTAATTTAAATGTTTTTCATCTGAAGATTTCGTGAGATGGAAATGCACAAAGTAATCTAAGTTGGTGAAGTGAAATGAGAAAAAAATATATAAAAAGAATAATTTAAAGAAATAAAAAAGTGGAAATTGGCATGTGCATATGTATTCACCCCCCTGAAGTCAGTACTTTTTAGAGCCACCTTTTGCAGCAATTACTGCTGTAAATCTCTTCTGATAGGTCTCTATGAGCTTGCGACATCTTTCAACTGGGATTTTTGCCCATTCCTCATGGCAAAACTTCTCCAGCTCCTCCAAGTTGGATGGTTTCCGCTTGTGAACGGCAGTCTTCAAGTCAAACCAGAGATTTTCAATCGGATTGAGGTCCGGGCTTTGACTAGGCCATTCTAGCACATTTAACTTCTTCTCCTTAAACCATTCATGCGTAGCTTTAGCAGTATGCTTCGGGTCATTGTCCTGCTGGAAAGTGAACCTCCGTCCCAGTCACAAATCACAGGTGGACTGGAACAGGTTTTTCTCCAGAATGTCCCTGTATTTAGCACCATCCATCTTCCCCTCTAAGCGGACCAATTTCCCCGTCCCTGCTGCTGCAAAACATCCTTATAGCATGATGCTGCCACCGCCATGTTTCACTGTGGGGACAGTGTTCTTGGGGTGATGGGAAGTGTTGGGTTGCTGCCAGACATAGCATTTACCTTTGTGGCCAAAAAGTTCAATTTTAGTCTCATCTGACCAGATCACCTTCTGCCATACAATAAGGGGGTTGTCCACATGCTTTTTGGCAAATTCAAAACGTGCCTTCTTATTTTTAACACTGACAGGTATTCACTGGCCACTCTTCCATAAAGCCCAGCTCTATGGAGTGTACGGCATATTGTGGTTCTATGGACAGACACACCAGTGTTTGCTGTAGAACTCTGCAGCTCCTTCAGGGTTACCTTTGATCTCTGTGTTGCCTCTCTGATCAATGTCCTCTTTGTTGTCTGTGAGTTTTGGTGGTCGGCCCTGTCTTGGCAGGTTTGTTGTGGTCCCGTGTTGTTTCCATTTGGCAATTATAGATTTGATGGTGCTCCGGGGGATCATCAAAGATGTAGATATTTTTTTGTAACCCAGTCCTGACTTGTATCTCTCTATAAATTTGTCCCTGACTTGTTTGGAGAGCTCCTTGGTCTTCATGATGTGATTCTTCTTGCTAAGTAGAGTTGCAGCCCATTGGGGCCTCTCAGAGAAGGTGTGTTTATACTGACACATCATGTGATACTTTGGCCCTGTTTTCACTTGGTCACTTGTAACTGTTTTGCGTGATTGGATCACGAGAACGGCTCTCGCAGCATCTGTTCGCACTTAGCCGTTAACATGCGTCTCGAGCGTGCCATTTGTGATCGCATCACCCCCCCTTGTTTTGGCTTCTTGTTTGTAACTTTATAATGACGACGCCAGAAGTTGGGGCGCCGACCAAGTACGTACACGGGAGAGGTGAGTGGAGTAGGCGGTCGTTAATGTGGACTGAGCTCGCATTCTGTTCGCACGTCCGTGACGAATGCGTTTTTATCACCAAAACCACCTCGGGAATCGGATGACAAAACGGATTTGGACTGTTTGCACTTGGTCATTTCATGCGTTTTTTATATCTGATCAGCAAAAAACGCATGAAATGACCAAGTGCAAACAGGGCCTTAGATTGAACACAAGTGGACTTCATTGAACTAATTCTGTGACTTGTGAAGGTAATGGATTGCACGAGCACTTTTTAAGGGGCTTCATAGCAAAGGGGGTGAATATATGCACATGCCAATTTCCACAGTTTTATTTCTTTAAATTATTCTTTTATATATTTTTTTTCTCATTTCACCTCACCAACTTAGATTACTTTATGCAGATCCATCTCACGAAATATTCAGATGAAAAACATTTAAATTACAGGCTTAAATCGAACAAAATAGATAAAAGCAAAGGGGGGTGAATACTTTTGCAAGGCGCTGTATATATATATATATTTTATATATATATGCATATATATATACATACATGTATATATATGTGTGTGTACAATGTGATATATATATATAATTCAAATATAAAAATACAGACATACACATAAGTATATGAGGTATATCAATATAAACACGTAGATATGAATAGATGTGTCTTATACATCAACTATTCTAAAATTGAAATAGGCTTGAATGTTAAGTGGTGGGGTGGTATAGCTGCTGTTTGAGAGGGCAAGAGTCCAAAATTGCACATGATCTGTGGCTAAAGCTGGCAGCAAAGATGAAGCGATGGCACCTCCTCCGGCTCCCAGTGTCGTGGTCATCACCTGCCAGGGACACACAAAGACTGCAGCAGTATCGTATCAGTGCACATAATGGGTAGTTCAGGTGGAGAGGAAAAAGTGAGTGTGAATACACTGTTAAATTATTTCACAGTCTAATGCAGTGGAAAAAATGCTGCATATTTCTGCGATTAATTGGAAATGAAAATATTATTCCTGTTTAGGTTGTCCAACACTGATCAGTGCTTATCTCAGTGTTTCTCAACTGGAGGGTTGCGAGCCAAAAGTGGGCTGTGGCCTCGTGGCAGGGCTGGATTAAGGATACAGAGGCAGTGTTTCTGTTACAACGCCCCCTGAAAACACTGTTAACCACACCACAAATAGGATCCACCTGCTAGTAACATTGTCACATTCATAGCCAGGTTGTACCTGTTACATTAAAATCACCAGACCCTATACATTTCTAATATACACATGCAAAAGAGGCTGAGTGAGACTTTCCCCTAATTTCTGTCCAGTTCACCGGCAAGTTGGAGATTTTTGTAATACATTTTACATCATGGCACTTTGTATTGTAATGTTTTCTCCCTGCCACCAGATGTCAGTAGCCTCCATGTATTTTTACCAGCAGTGTCAAGTCACTGGACAATCTGTCGCTGATCGAGCTCAACCTGGACAGAGCGGAGGTCTCTGCGCATTTTAGCAATGAACACTCGTCGGTATGCCTCAACTAGTCCTTCCCAATCTAACGGTTGTGTGTGTTGACTGGTCTCAGGGATGACCCAGGGACTATGTTTCCATCTTTTATTTACTGCAGAAGACAATAAAACACATGTTAACAGTCTTCTGGCCTGTCTCCCTGCACCTCTTGTTCCCCTCGTACATACAACACGGAATTGTGAGGGATTGACTCGCTGTTGATTATCTCTGAATATACATCACAATATGCAATTTACAATATATTGTGATGCAGTTCACTTGGAAACAGCAAGAAAAACAGACAGAAAAGAACGTATATTTAAAGGTCCCATATTATGCCACTTTTCCACATATAAAATAGTTCTCTAATGTGTAAAAGGCCTGTCTGTGACCTGTGTCTTTCATCAAACCATATCCCCAGTAGTTTAAAGTGCTGCACCTTCTCCAAACCCTGATGATATCATTTGAACTGAACCTCCTTCCCAATTCTTTTCCTTGTAAAAATCATTGCTTTGCTTTTATCAACTGAAAATCTCAATGCCCAGCTATTGGCCCATTTCTCTACTTTTAAAATAGCTTCTGGCATTTTTTGTAGCCCATCATCTGCAAACAAAGAACAGCCCATCCCCTGTTGCACTTGTGAAAATACTTCATTAATCATGACTGAGAATAATAATGGACTCACAATCCTCCCTTGTGGCGTTCCATTCTCCAGCCTAACACTTTCTGAGTACTCATTTCCTGCTCTAACTTGTATCTTTCATGGTGTCCAGAACACGGGAAGCATTGCAGTACAGAGAATCCAGAGATCCAAAGGTGGCATCAGCTGGTATCCAGTTGCGAACAGGCAGGAAATGGAGTGCAGGCAAAGCCCTGGTCGTGGCTGAGTCTTGACTGAGGCAGAAAGAACTGGTGGGGTCCATTGCGACAGGGCATGCAGGCATTGGCTACTTCCCGTCGACCAGGGTTGATAAGGCCCAAGGCAAGGAGCGCCAACATCTGATCCAGGAGGAAGTGCGGGCAGGCGTGGAGGAAGGACAAGCCAGCAGGATGGTGGGAATGGTGCAACAAGGAGCATGGACTAAATGGGAGAATGTTCTGCAACGGAAAATCACCTGGTCCAACATCTGGAAAGCAGACTTCCATCGCACCAGGTTTTTAGTCCAGGCTGTTTATGATGTCCTTCCAAGCCCAGCAAACCTCCACGTCTGGGGCAAAACGGAGACACCATCTTGTCCCCGCTGTTCAGGACGGGGCTCCCTGGAACACCTACTCAGCAGCTGCCCAAAAGCCCTTGGAGACGGGCGCTATCGCTGGCGCCACGACCAGGTGCTTCGGGCAGTTGCTGACAGCATCGCCTCCACCATCAACACCAGCAAAGGCCAACACAGACCACAAGCCATAACATTCCACAGAGCTGGAGAGAAGCCCAACAGACCACCACAGACAAAGTCTGGCCTCCTCACCTCCGCTAACGACTGGCAACTGGAAGTGGACCTGGGCAGACAGAGGAAGTTCCCTCCCAGGATAACATCAACCAGGCTTCGCCCAGATATGATCATTGTCTCCGATATCACCAAGCAGCTGATCATTCTGGAGCTCACTGTGCCATGGGAAGAACGCATGGATGAGGCCAATGAGAGGAAGCGTGCCAAGTACCAGGAGCTGGTGGAAGAGTGCAGGAGGAAAGGCTGGAAAACAATCTGTGAGCCTCTGAAGGTGGGCTGCTGGGGTTTCGCAAGGGCGTTCACTCTGCAGAGTGTTCACACAGCTAGGACTCGTCGGGGAGGCGAAACGGAAGGCAATCAGATCTGCAACTGAAGCCGCAGAGAAAGCCACAAGATGGCTTTGGATAAAGAGGGCAGAAACGTGGGCAAGCGCTGCTGGGACGCAGGCCGGGGATTGATCACCCTGGCCGGGTCGCCTGGGCTGAGGGGGTCTGATGTTGAAATACCCAAAACCCCCGATGATCCCGGGATACAACATCACTGATGATGTGCCCCAGCGCATCCGCAAGATGTATCTTTCACCTTTCTAACTTGTAGAACATTTTTTATCCATTGCTCCATCTTCCTTCTTACCCCCATTTTAAAAAGTTTCATTAGCAGCCCTTCTTTCCATAACATATCATATGCTTTTTCAATATGAAAAAAACTACTCTCACACTTTCTGTATTAATCTGTGCTTTTCTTATTTCATGCTCTAAGCACAGCAGCAGGGGCGGCGCTTGCGGACAGGCAAGCCAGGGAGTTGCTTGGGGCCCCGGCCCCTAGGGGGGCCCCCTAGGGCTGCCAAAATGTACACCACAGCAACGACAACAATGCGCAATTTGCAATGACATGACACCGCAGCAGCAGACCCCCCTTGTAGGACCCCGCCCCATCTGCCTTCAGCCTGCACCTGAACACGTACCGCGCGACAAGCGATACTGGTCACGTCACACTTTTGGTTACAGTTTGCAAACTTGCCAAAAACTTGCTTGTGCAGACAACACGAAGAGGAGTTATGGTGGGAAATAGCGCCGAAGTCCCGCGGACCTGCGGAAGTATCTTCGCGACTCTGTCTCTCCATGCGATGCAGGCAAACTACCTTCGCGATCGACCGGCAGATCGCGTAATTTATGACTGCCTCACGCGGGCTGGAAAGGGACACAAAGCGGGCCAGATGTGGCCCGCGGGCCGTACTTTGCCCAGGTCTGCTGTAGGGGCTAACACAGCTAACTAAGGTAACAATTAAGCCATGATGAATCCAATGAAGGCAGGCAGACTGACAGTCAAAGAATAATAATAATAGCCTAATGATAATAATCCTAATAAATTGCTTGTATGAAAAGCTATACATTTTTTATTTCATCTGACAATATTTCATTCATTCATTCATCTTCTATACCCGCTTATTCCTATTCAGGGTCACGGGGGTCTGCTGGAGCCTATCCCAGCTGTCTTAGGGCGAAGGCAGGGTGACACCCTGGACAAGTCGCCAGTTCATCGCAGGGCCACATAGAGACAAACAACCATTCACACTCACATGCACACCTACGGACAATTTAGAACGTTCAATTGACCTCACATGCATGTTTTTGGAGTGTGGGAGGAAGCCGGAGAACCCGGAGAGAACCCATGCAGACACAGGGAGAACATGCAAACTCCACACAGAAAGGTCCCAGGGCCAGGCCCCGGAATCAAACCCACGACCTTCTTGCTGTGAGGCGGCAGCGCTAACCACTGCACCACCGACTATCTGACAATATTTATTTCCACTATTTTATTTCCACCATTTAAATGTTTCATATGATATATTGTGGCATTTTTTTCTTTTGATTTGACCTGAACTATTCTATTTACTCAGGTTAACATTTTTTTTTGTATTTAAAGTTCAGATACTTTGCATTGCACTTTTGTAATAAAGAAAAGTTCATATATATATATATATATATATATATATATGTATATATATATATATATATATATATATATATATATATATATATGTATATATACATCACAGCCAATCAGGTACCACCTTTAGTTCCTCCAAACGTGGTTCACCGGAAGGCCATGCTGCAATAAATTCCAATTGTCCTGGTGAAAAACATTAGGTCCAGATGTGGCACTACACAGTGATTGTTCAACATAGTTGGCATCTGGCTTTGTTGTTGTCGCCCACATGAAAATGTTTCCACATGGCTGACTTGACTCCTTGCTGCTGGCGTGTTGCAGTCAGTTTAGCGTGAACAGCCATAAACTGGCATCAGTGTGGTGGTGTCAGTACATATTGTAGAGTGAGTAGAGTACAAGACCATGGATTTGGTAGCGATCCTCCATATCAGTAACGCCATCAGAGCATTCTGAACACACACACACACACACACACACACACACACACACACACCCCGACACTCCTCTTCCCGGAATGAGTCAGGAGGTTGGAATCCCCGCCCCCTGTGCTCCCTGCAGCCAATTACAGCCCTGACTGGTTGTTTCCTCCCCCTCAAGTCAAACTGGTTTCGTTTCTCAGGAAATGAAAGCCAGTCAGTCAGTCAGCCAGTCAGTCAGCCAGTCAGTCAGTGAGTGTCTCTCAGAGGTGAAATGGCTCAGGCAGCAGCTCAGCTGGACCCAGAAACCTTCTCCTGTTCCCTCTGTCTGGATCTTCTCAAGGATCCAGTGACCACTTCCTGTGGACACAGCTACTGCAGGAAGTGTCTCCAACACCACTGGGATGCAGAGGAGGAGAGGAGAGTCTACAGCTGCCCTCAGTGTAGGAGGACCTTCACACCAAGGCCTGTCCTGGAGAAGAACACCATGTTAGCAGCTCTAGTGGAGACCCTGGAGAAGACTGGACTCCAAGATGCTCCTGCTGATCACTGCTATGCTGGAGCAGGAGATGTGGCCTGTGATGTCTGCACTGGGAGGAAACTGAAGGCCCTCAAGTCCTGTCTGGTCTGTCGGGCCTCCTACTGTGACTCTCACCTCCAGCGTCATCGTGATGTTCCTCCCTTACAGAGACACAAGCTGGTGGAACCCAGCCAGCAGCTCCAGGAGAACATCTGCCCTCGTCACGATGAGGTGATGAAGATATTCTGCCGCACTGATCAGAAGATCATCTGTGGTTTATGCTGTGTGGATGATCATAAAGGTCACGACACAGTGGCAGCAGCAACGGAGAGGACTGAGAGGCAGAGAGAGCTGGAGGAGACCAGGCAGAAGATCCAGCAGAAGATCCAGCACACAGAGGAAGACCTGAAGGTGCTTCAGAAGGAGGTGGAGTCCATCAACGGCTCTGCTGATAAAGCAGTGAAGGACAGTGAGAAGATCCTCACCCAGATGATCCGTCTGCTGGAGAAAAGACGCTCTGAGGTGCAGCAGCAGGTCAGATCCACACAGGGGGCAGCAGTGAGTGGAGTCAAAGAGCTTGAGAAGAAGCTGGAGCAGGAGATGATGGAGCTGAAGAGGAGAGACGCTGAGCTGGAGAAGATCTCACACACACTGGACCATAGCCAGTTTCTCCACAGCTTCTCCTCACTGCCAGCACTCAGTGCGTCTCCAGACTCCTCCAGCCTGGAGATCCGTCCTCTGAGATACTTTGAGGACGTGGCAGCAGCTGTGACCAAGCTGAGAGATGAAATACAACAAGTTCTGATGGAGACTCAGACAAACATCTCATGGACAGTGAGCAACGTTGATGTTCTACTGAAGGTACCAGAACCCAGGAGCAGAGAGGACTTCCTCAGATGTTCACCTCAAATCACTCTGGATCCAAACACAGTGAACAAACATCTGTTATTATCTGAGGAGAACAGAAAAGTGACATTCATGGAGGAAGTTCAGTCTTATTGTGATCATCCAGACAGATTCACTGACAGGGAGCAGGTCCTGAGTAGAGAAGGTCTGACTGGACGATGTTACTGGGAGGTGGAGTGGAGAGGGGGGGTTGGTGTAGCAGTGGCCTACAGGAACATCAGCAGAGCAGGAGGGTCAAATGGAAGTTTATTTGGATCCAATGACAAATCCTGGCGTTTATATTGTTACCCAGGTGGATATGTGTTTCGTCACAACAACATCAGGACTGACGTCTCAGGTCCTCAATCCTCCAGAGTGGGAGTGTACCTGGACCACAGAGCAGGTCTTCTGTCCTTCTACAGCGTCTCTGGAACCATGGAGCTCCTCCACAGAGTCCAGACCTCCTTCACTCAGCCACTACATGTTGGACTTCGTATTGTTGGTTTAAATTCTTCAGCTGAGTTGATGAAAGTGTGAATGAAGTCGTCAGAGAGACTCTAAGCTGAATTCTCACCTTTGATTCTTCATCTGTCTTCACGTTTGTTGCCCAGCGTCTCCGGCTGTCAATCACACGGTGGGCGGGGCCTGGACGCCACTTCCGGTTGGTGCTCCTGGTGACTGTTGTCCACCTGATGTTTGTCTCCACGGCTGCTGGCTGTTTGTGCCACGTTGTTTCTCTTCCTCTGCAGCCCATTCATCCCACAGATTAATAATGTGTCATTAGTCCACATGACAACTTTATTACTGTGGAAACACAGCTGAGGTCTGTTTCCACTCTGGACCTTTCCACCCTGACCTTTGACCTTTCAACAACTCATCCATCTGATCAACCTTCTGGCTGTTGATCCGTTTGTCAACAATCAGATGAATGCATGTAAATATTGTGAGAGAATTTTGTCTTTTGATTCTGCTTGTTGGCTCAATGTGACAATAGTCAATCAATAAGTCATGAAATATGCCATCAGTCTATATTGCACAACAATGTCAAGTCAATGATCAAGTGTTGAATTGAAGCAATAAAGCAACAAGACAATCCAGATAAAGTCTCTGCTTGTTGGCTCAATGTGACAATAGTCAATCAATAAGTCATGAAATATGCCATCAGTCTATACTGCACAACAATGTCAAGTCAATGATCAACTGTTGAATTGAAGCAATAAAGCAAAAAGAAAATCCAGATAAAGTCTCTGCTTGTTAGTAGATTTCTCTTCTGTCAAGATCTCCATGTATTCACCACAGACATTTAGAAAGTCCACACCATGAAGACAAGATCAAAGTTTCAAAAGCACATCAGTCAATGTAGGAAACAGCTGATATTTCTCTGGCATGAAGGAGGAGGATGCCACACACACACACACACACACACACACACACACACACACACACACACACACACACACAGAACGGCAGATGAGTGCTGCAGTAACAGTCTGCTCCACTAGGGGGTAGCTGACTCCAGTCCTGCTGCAGCTCTGTTTCCACAGCAGCTGTTTGTTTCCTCCAGGTGTTAGTCGGGTCCCACCACAGGTGATGGAAAGTTCAGGTGACTCAACTCAACTAAACTTTATTTATAATGCACTTTAAACACAACCACAGCTGACACAAAGTGCTGTACATAAAAACATAAAAGCATAAAAACCAACAGTAAAACAATAAAAGCAATAAAACAAATACAGTCTCATGCTCACAGTTCCACGTTGTATAAATGAGGGTAAGTCATGTTAAAGGATGCTGCTGCGATTTATAGTTATTTTCCGTCAGGAACGATCTATTAATGCTCCAGTTGGAGTGCACCAGTCTCGTCTAAATACCGCTACTGTTGCACGTTTGTTTTATGTGAGTTTTAATTATTAATTTTAGTTTTTATTGACAATTTTCCCTTTGCGCCGATTGTGCTGTGGCAGGCTGCTATGCGGCTAGCGCAGCAGAGACAACATGGCCGACTTGCCACCTTTTTTTTTCAATATTGTTGTTTTGCTCGTTGAGGGGAACAAGAGGTGCAGAGAAAGCCAGAAGACTGTCAAATGTCCTTTATTGTCTTCTGCAGGTACGTTTCCTTTGTTGAGTGAAGGTGTTTTTGCTGTTTTGTTTTGTTTTTTCCCCACATATTCATTGCCACTTTGTCCAGTAGGTGTCACTGTTCACCCGTCCATAACAGTTTGGGAGATTGCGTTAAATAGAAGTGCTTTTTTTTTTTTTTTTTTTAAATCTTTTTCTCTCAGTTTTCAAGTCAGCTGTATATTGTAATATATAACAACAAATTGCACAGTTCCGTGTTGTATAAATGAGGGGGAACAAGAGGTGCAGAGAAAGCCAAAAGACTGTCAAATGTCCTTGTCTTCTGCAGTGTGGGAAATTTACTTATTTTCTGAAACTTAGTGCTAGTGGGAAAACTTTGTGGGACATTAATATCTTGAACTTACTGCTTACTATCATGCAGCCGCTGAGTATGTTATGAGAGCCACTGCCATAGCCTTACGTGTGAGAATAGAAGTCGGCGCTAGGAGGACCCCGGTCACGCCCCCGCCGGCAGAAGGAGGATAAAGGACGACACCTTTGAAGGAGGGGGCGCGCTTCTCGATCCGGAGGGAGAAGAGAACGCTCGGAGCGCTGCGCATCATTTATTCAATTGTGGCTTAATACTGAACTTTTATTAAATTGTTAACTTTGACTGTTGGCCTCGTCTCCGTTATTGCGATCAACGAATGCGGGAGGGAACCAGGGAAAGGAGGCATCTTCCCTCAACACGACCCAGAAATGAAAAGAAGTTCAGCAGTGTATGCAATTGTCAAGCAACCAGAAGATCCCACAACTCGCCTCATTCATCTGTTGCCTGGTTCCTTGAGCTTAAAAATGTTCCTTTGCTCCTTTAGCCAAAAGAGAAAGGAACTTAAAGCCACTGAAAGTTACAAAGAAACTGCAGCAACAAATTATCTCAATCAGAAGCTTCGGTGTTTCAAAGCCACACTTGGAGGGAAGATCTTGACTACAGAAAGTTATGATCAGGCAGAAAAGGCAATAGTTTGTTTCGTTCAGAAACACAGATTTAAAAATTAAATTGCCTCACTGACACGTGGCTCAAACAACATTGCCAAGGACAGTGCACTCTAGGAGTTGGATCCTGTACTAGATGGTGGCCTTCTTGGAGTTGGAGGTCGTTTACATCGGTCAGCGTTACCATCAGAAAGCAAGCAGCCTGTTATCCTGGCAAAAGAGGTGCATGTGTCCCAGCTCATTTTACACCATGTTCATCGACAACTAAGACACGCAGGTAGAAACCACATGTTGCACAGGCTTCGACAGAAATATTGGATAATTGATGCCAACTCCACTGCTGCAAGAACGACAGTTACAGAATTCACAGTCTGCAGACGTTACAGAGGAAAACTTGGACAGCAGAAGATGGCAGACCTCCCTGAGGAAAGGATGTTGCCAGACAAGGCTCCTTTTACAGATGTTGGAGTGGATTATTTCGGCCCCCTGGAGGTCAAAAGAGGAAGAAGCCTTCACAAAAGGTATGGAGTGATTTTCACCTGCCTGACCAGTCGTGCTGTGCACCTGGTGGCACGTAGGCTGTGTCTCAATTCAGGTTCTGCACCCTTGAGGCCGAGTGTCCTCCGTCTGAAGGAAGCGTTCTTAGACTTCCCAGCCTAGAAGGACGGACCAAACCCCGCCTCCTCGGTAACCACACGGGACGGTCTAGCCTTCGGCGTATTTCCTTGTTTCGTCACCGCCGTTCCCTCCGGCTGGCCAACCCCGGAAGTGACGTTTTTATAGCATCAAGCTAACCATTGGTTCGCCATCTAACGATGCCGTTGGATGATCAAATAAATAAAATCCTAGGTTAAAAACTGGATACTTTATGTGAAACTTCAATATTTAGATTTATATGTCGTGTCTTTGCCAGTACATGCCGCTAATTTCAGCTGACTTCCCAGGATCCCACGATGCTTTGCAGCAGCACGCAAAGCATCATGGGATACCCAAGTGCGCGAAGGATAGTAGCGGTGTATCCTTGGAATCGGCCAAAACTAGTGCGTATTTCCGAGGGTGCATTTTCAGCGTCCTAAGCACCCTCGGGAATTGGGACAAGCCTTGGCGCAGTGCTATGACGCAACTTCCTTCCAAAATGCGCACTTCGAGGGCGCAGACCCTGAATTGAGACACGGCAAAACTCTGTATACAAACTCTTGCATTGCATTAATGCCATCCGCAGATTTATTTGCAGAAGATTTCCTGTGTCAACTTTGAGGTCCGATAATGGCACCAATTTCGCTGGAGCCAAAAAAGAGTTGAAACAAAATCTTGTGGAGTTGAATAATGAAAAAATCCAAGGTGTTTTAATTCAAGATGGGATTAAATGGAGTTTTAATACACCAACAGCCTCACATCAAGGTGGCATTTGGGAGCGTTTCATTCATTCAGTAAAAGGCAAACTCTCTTCTCAATAAGTGGACAAAACACAAATCGTGTTCCAACCTGCATCTCCACTCTTCTGTTTGGCTTTTGTTTTCTCATGGTTTCAAGTTACACTTTTAAAACCAAAGTCTGCCAAATGAAACTGACTATCATGCCCTCAAATCAGTCAACCAGCGTGTCTAGGACAAGTCATCACCCCACACACCTAGAAAATGCAGGCTGCGGCTGATAAACCAGTCAGTCAAAGTAAAGTTTCATTAATTCTTGATTTATACTTTTGGTAGTGCCAGTTGAGTAAGCTCTGTTTACAGATATCTGTTAGTTTGGGTGTGTCACTTTGAAAGAATAAAAGCGGGTGTCTTTACTTGGAAGTTGTGCGCAGAAATCTCACAACCTTTTCCAAGATTGCAAGGCTGCAAGACGGAGAGAAAGTAAGTTTCATTCCATTAGTTTATTATCTTACTTTTTTAAAAAGTGTTGCGTTCATCTGCATGTGACACATTTCTGACGTTTTTAAGTATGCTATGTCTATGGATTTTAAGATATTAAACTCTATACATAATTTATTTGTGGTTTCATGATTGATTTATTATTCTAATAACTTATTTCTGTAGTTTATTCTAAGGTTGTAATAATACAATCTAGAGCAGGGGTCGGCAACCTTTTGTTTACGTTTCTGAGTAAATGCACATATTTTTGAAGATGGCTTTGTGTAATCTCTCTTTTTTTTCAAATGCTTTTCTTAACACGCTCGGATTTTGTTTATTTTTTAAGTCCTCAACTTGTAAACGGGGCCATAAAATTTCTAAAATGTATTTCCACATTATTAGTTGCCCCCCACCCCCACCCTAAGGGGAGCTACTACAGAGGTGCAGAAGAGCCACATGTGGCGGCAATCACCGCTTCTCCTGCAGCCTGCCTTTCAATGTAAACGCCCACTCAGTCACCCTCTCTTCGCGAGAACTCACAGAAGATGATTCATGGCACATGCATTATTTATCTTTCTCGATCAGAAAGGAATTAGATTACATAAAAACTATACTTTGACACTACTTGAGTGTTTGAGTGTGACCTCAGAAACGTGTAGGTTATAGCAGTGGTTCTCAAAGACTAGTGTAGCACGAGGTAATGTCAAATTTCACTTAATTGGTCTAAACAAGCAATAATAACGTTGTATTTTTCAGTGACTGCGCTTTGAAATGAACGTGAGCCTGTATTACCTGATATTGTCATTATCAGGCTAAAAAGTGTCATTTTATCATATTTTTGGTTAGTGGTGCCAGAGGATTTTTTTGTTCAATGTAAAAAATGTGCCATGGCTCAAAAAAGGCTGAAAAACACACTGTCAAATAAAAGTTTGGTTTAACTACCCAGAGAACGCTTCTTTTATACATACATACATTTAGCAAGGGTCCTGCCCTCACCCTTCCCTCATCTTGCACCACCATGTTTGTGAGGCAGCCCGGTGAGGACAATCCAGTCTGACTGAGGTGATTGCAACCATTCCCAGCTGTCAATGAGCCATGGTGGATGGACCAAGCAAGCCATTGGTACTCACACTGACAAATATAGTCAACTTTGAGGAACAAATTCATCTCACGTGCACGTCTTTCGTAGTTGTGAAGAGCCCACAGAGCCAGGGGGAGACTGCACAAACCTCACGCAGAAAGGCCCCCATATCCCAGGGATCAAATACACAAGCCAGTCTAAACAGCTGCATAGAAACTGAGAGAAAATAAATATATGTTAAGAGGGTTGAGTGTCTTGAATTGTGTCATGTGAGAACCAATCAACTTGTACTTGTTCAACGCTAAATCACATCCAAAGACGTCTCAAAGTGCTTTGTACAATCAGAGAAAAGGGAACCAACTGGGCCCCCAGAGCAAGCAAAGTGCGACAGAGGCCAGGAAAAACTCCCCTGTGGGAAGAAACTTAGAGCAGATCCAGACTCCAGAGGGCCGTCATCTGCCTATGACCAATGTTAAACATAGATGTGTTTCTTTTATGGGAGTTACATTTTGGAATGGGCTCAGTGATGATTTGAAAATGTCGAATTTTTTTTTTTTTTTTTTAATATTAAAGGTCAAAATATTTCATGATTATAAGGATAAGCAATTGACTTGGGAATAATTGAAGAGGAATAATACAAAGCATATTTTGTTTTGTTTTGTGTCTTTTTCTTGTTGTCTCTGTATTACTAATATTCTGGGTAATATTATGGACTCTACAGATTGGGCAAAAATAAGTCTCGGCTACTGGCAACCTACTTCCTTTTTTGGTTTACAGAGTTGTTTTATTTTTGTTGTGAGCATATATGTTGTGCAAATTCATCATGTTGTTGACCAGGTTACATTTCATAAATGTGCTATAAAACACTTATTTATCATCGGCATTTTTTCATAACATGTTAATATCTTGTTTCTCTGTTTTATTCCATCTTTATTTGCACTTCTTTTCATTCAATATTTTTACTTCTCTTTGCACTATTTTTTGTTGCTGTAATGATGCAAATTTCCCCGATGTAGGATTAATAAAGGCGCTCTATTCTATTCTATTCTATTCTATTCTACTTTTGTCCGTGGAGTGCATTTCAATCCTCTGCCCTTATTTCTTTATTCAGAGACACAATGGCAACACTGTCCCCTCTTTCCAAGGCCAACACAGCCTTCGCTCTGGACTTGTTGACAAAGCTGAGTGACGAGGACAAGACCAAGAATGTCTTCTTCTCCCCCTTCAGCATCTCGTCGGCCCTGACGATGGCGCTGCTGGGGGCCCGAGGCAACACGGCTCAACAGATGTCAGAGGTAACCCAGTCGCACACACTTGGGCTCAAGACAAGTTGTCTTTGGGTGAAGTTAGTGACTTGGTGAGTTGGTTAAGGACATGTGCCCTCAGCAATATACTGGCCTGCACAATCTCCATGCGGCACATCACCCGTTTTTATGCACCACACACCAAAAAAGGTGAGATAGATAGATTGATATATAGTGTATGCACTGTATATCTGCTGTATATCGAGCACTCAGGGGTTTCCCTTGACAACGTTGTGGCAAAAGTAGGAAGCATCAGCAATGTCATTGAAATGCATTGATTCTGTGTTGTTTCTGGACTTTTCCTCCACTAACTTCGTACAGAGGTAACACAAGTTTTCAAGTCTTGGTTTGCAAGACTTGATTTAAGATTTTTGCAAACTCCATGCCAAACTTCCAGAGGTAACACAAAACCAACCTGGGGCACAAGCGATGAACTTAAGATGGAAGCTATTCCGATAAACTGGACCATGACCATGGAGGAGGAGGCTTGGCGTTTCATTTGAATATGGAATAAAACAAAAATGCAACACTCTCACGTCCTGTTAACTAAAGGTTAAGTGCACCTGGCCAGTTCTCAGTTCAATGTGCTGGTACAGGAAACACTGATCCTGCCAAGTGCTACTTGGAGCTTGGGTCGACACAGGTGTAACATGATAGCAATTTGTGTGCAAGTCTTGAACGTTGCATGACAGCTTGCTTGTAAACCAACAATTTTCAAGGAAAATTCATGGAGAAACGAGGTCCTCATGCTTAGACAGCAACCTAGCTAAAGTTTGATCAGTCAATTGACAGTTTTAATGCATTTCTGTAACAGTTGCCTTCTCTCTTCACAGGGGTTAAAAGCTAAAGATAGTCCAGATGATGTTAGCGCTGGCTTTAAGAAACTACTGAGTGAGCTGAACAAGCCAGGGGCTCCGTATGCTCTCAGTGTTGCCAACCGACTGTACGGGGAGCAGTCTTTCCATTTCCTGAAGGTGTGTGTGGTATAAGCACGCATACAAGTGTGTGAATATATATATATATATATATATACATATATATATATATATGTATATATATATATATATATATGTGTGTGTGTGTGTATATACACACACACACACACACATATGTACATATATATGTATACATATGTATGTATATCTGAGTGTATGTATATATATACATGTATATATGTATATATATATATATATATATATATATATGTATATATATATATACATATATATATATATATGTATATGTATATATATGTATATATACATATATATATGTATATATATATATATATATATATATACATACACTCAGATATTCATACATATGTATACATATATATGTACATATGTGTGTGTGTGTGTGTGTATATATATATATACATGTATAATATATATTTACATTAGGGCTGGGCAAGTTAACGCGTTATTATCTTAACTCATTTATTTATAAACGCGGACAATTACTTTAACCCGCATTAACGCATGTTGCTCACGTGCTGTAGGAGCTGTCAGTAGGGATGGGCTATATATCGCCCATCCCTAGCCGTGAGCTTCTACTGTTCATATTTGTGAGTGCACTTCTTTAACACCTGGGAAGGGTGTGTGTGTCACTGTGGGTTGTAGCCACAACACTATTTAATGACATTCACCTGTGGGCCTCGGATGCCTTGGTGTGGTGGGGTGAGCGTCGGAGGTCATTGTGATAAAGAATAAAATAAATAAAAAAAATAAAAAAGAACCTCGAAGCAAGACTGGAATTATTTTAGCATGCGCGTCAACAATTAATCCTTCGTTAACCCACCGCGGCTTATTTATTTATTGATCGCCAGTTAGCCGCAATACGTGCTTTTATTTTGTAAAAGTGTGTTGCTGGCTGCTGCAGAACCAGAAAAGGAATGACTTCGTTAAAATAAAAGTGCACTATACACTTCTTTTAACTTCATTATTGGATTTTGCGTATACAGTGCGATTAATCATTATTAATCAGGGAAATCATGCAATTAATTACGATTAAAATTTTTAATCGTTGCCCAGCCCTAATG
>NW_027466341.1:0-34359 GCF_046127955.1 Nelusetta ayraudi | reverse complement strand
TCCTCCTCCTCCTCCTCTTTCTCCCCCTAGTCCTCCTCCTCCTCTTTTCTCCTCCTCCTCCTCCTCTTTCTCCCCCTAGTCCTCCTCCTCCTCTTCCTCTTCTTTTCTCCTCCTCCTCCTCTTTCTCCCCCTAGTCCTCCTCCTCCTCCTCTTCTTTTCTCCTCCTCCTCCTCCTCTTTCTCCCCCTAGTCCTCCTCCTCCTCTTTTCTCCTCCTCCTCCTCCTCTTTCTCCCCCTAGTCCTCCTCCTCCTCTTTTCTCCTCCTCCTCCTCCTCTTTCTCCCCCTAGTCCTCCTCCTCCTCTTCTTTTCTCCTCCTCCTCCCTGCCTGTTCAGTCTGTGTGTGTCTGTCTTTTATAAGCAGCCTCGCTGACCACTTGGTCAGGGCAGGCCAGATAAGCAGCCGCCTGGTCTGTTACAGACAGTGTGTATGTGCATGTGTTGTGTGTGTGTGTGTGTGTGTGTGTAGTGTATGGTGGCCTGCTGGCGTGACGGACACACACTGGCAGGAGGGAGGAGTGGAGCTCTGTTTCTGCGGGAGCTTGAGCGGCTTGACCGTGGCGCTCGCTGACGGCTGAACCGCGTCCATGGCAACCGGTCCAGCGTCTTCTTCAGCGCCATCCACGTCACTCGGACCTGGATGGCGTTTCCAGCAGACTCTTTGTTCCTCAACGGCTCCAAACAAACGTTTACCTCAGCTGAGCCCACACTCCAGCAGGTTTCCTGTTGCCGTCGAGCTTCCTTGTTTGTTCTGCTCCGGAGGTAATTAAAGATCCGGTCCCCTTCGCGGGCCAGCGGCCTGGGTTTTCCAAGCATCCTCCTCCAGTTGTATTTTTAGAAGCCAGAGCCTCCGCTGCGGGTCGCGTCTCCTCTCCAGATTAGCCAGCCGCACGCCGTCAGCTTCCAGGAGGCTCGGCGTCCACGAGCCCGGCTGGGCGTCGCTGGGAAGACACTCAAGCGAGGTGCAAAGGAAGATGGGGGCGGAGCTCAGCGGAGAAGCAGCAGAGCGGCGAACGTCTTGGGTTCAACAGCTCTCACCTCAGACTTTGTCAGCTTTTCAATGTGGGCAGAGGTTGAGGTTCATCCAAACACACCGCAACGTGACGGCCCAGCTGCCATTTGCTTTGGATGAGCTGGATTAGGTTGGCTGTGAGCAACAAAAACTCTACGGCTAACGGCTAACCGCTAGTAGCAGAGTGCAGCAGCAGCAGCAGCAGCAGCAGCAGCAGCAGCAGCAGCATTGTGCCTGGGGGGCGGGGTCGTTTTCACTGTAAGGTCAACGAGAGACGACCTGAATTAACACTGGGGCGTCCGCACACACACACACACACACACACACACACACACACACACACACACTGCTGGGGTGTGTGTGTGTGTGTGTGTGTGTGTGTGCGTGCTGCTGCAGAAACAGCCGTGAGAGAAGAGGAAGCGATTGTGTGTAACAACAGGAAAGGCGGCTGTTGTAGTCGATACGGTGTGTGTGTGTGTGTGTGTGTGTGTGTGTGTGTGCAGATAGGGGAGCTTTTTTCCCCACTTGCAGCAACGGACTGGCACTGCTGTCGGTCCCACACACACACACACACACACACACACACACACACACACACACACACACCCTATGTGCTGACCTGCTACCTAGAGATTAGTCCCCCCACTGCTGGAGGGGCGTGGCCCTGCCGTTGACCGTTGTCCAATCAGGCGTGACGCAGCGATGACAGCCGGCCAACCAGCACACGCCCAGAACCCAGAACCCAGCCAGTCAGTCAGCCTGCCAGGCTGGGGGGGGGGGGGGGTGAGTGGGAGGTCAGGTGGGAGTGGTGCGTCACATGACCAGACCAACTGTCACCACACATGGTCTCCCGCCCCTCCCTGGAAAAAAAAAAAAATAGAATCTAATGAAAGAAATCTGCCCGTCAGCTTTGGAGAAACAATCCGTCTGTTTCATCGTCCATGACGCCTCGCTGTGCTGGGTGACAGCTACGTCCACATGGCTGTCACCTGGCTCACCTCCATCTCTCCTTCACCTCCTCCATCTCTCCTTCACCTCCTCCATCTCTCCTTCACCTCCATCTCTCCTTCACCTCCATTTCTCCTTCCCTTCACCTCCATCTCTCCTTCCCTTCACCTCATCTCTCCTTCCCCTCCTCCATCTCTCCTTCACCTCCATCTCTCCTTCCCTTCACCTCCATCTCTCCTTCCCTTCACCTCCTCCAGCCGAGGGTCTTCAGAGCCGCTGGAGCTCCGCTCATGGACGAGAACTTTGTCTTCAAAGAAATAAAAAAAAAAAAAAAAAGATAAAAGTGATGGAACCATTTTTCTCCAAAATTGAAAACACACTACGAAGCCCCGGCCACCCCCCCGTCTTCCTCCTCCTCCCTCCCCCCACCACACAGCTGTACAGCCGCCATGGTTTCCCTGTGTACTGCGTACTGCGTACTGCGTACTGTGTACTGCATACTGCGACTTGCAGGTGGTTTTTGAAGCCTCAGTTCATGGGTGACGACAAACAAGAGGCGAGCGGCTGGTGTGATGTTCACGTTGCATGGCTGGACCTCCGGAAACAACAAACAGCAGCTATTGTTTTGGACACAAAGGGGGAATGCGGTCCAGGCGGTCCAGGCGGTCCAGGCAGGTGGGGGGGGCGTCCGGGACGCTGAGGCTGCAGCTCCGTTGCCCCCAACACGCCGTCAACACGGCTGTTTGCAAACAGAAAGAGAAAAGCGGCTCTGCTCAACGTTTCCTTGAAAGCAGCTCAGCCTCTGCTAGCGGAGCATGCTGCTAGCGGAGCGTGCTGCGCTAGCTGCTAGCGTGACTCATGGCTCTCGCAGGATTCCCAGGGTGGCGACTCGTGTGTTTCTGCAGCAGGGGTTTCATTTTTTTCTGTTTGTTTGTTTTCCTCCCCTCCCATCAAACCTCGTGCACTCCCTTAACACTGCGCCCCATCACGGCCCGCAGCTTGGAATCCATCCTGCAAAAAAACAAAACCCCCCCCCCAAAAAAAACATTGATTCCGCTGGAGGTAATTTGCTCGCAGCTCGCCGGCGCTCCCTCTGGAAATGATCAGCGGTGCCGCGGTGCAGCCTGAAAGCATTACTGATGTTCACTGATGAAGTCCCATTTGTTTGAAGTGCGAGCACTCTGTCTAAGCCCTTATGTGCGTGCCTGTGTGTGTGTGTGTGTGTGTGTGATCCTGCGTGCATCTGTCCATCCCGGGCTGCCTGCTCCCCCCCCCCCCCCATCCTCACTGGGAACCCCTTGCAGAGAGGAAGTTGGAAGTAAACTTGGGAGGAAACTCGATCCCTTTGAAGAGTCGCTGGGTCTCCGCTGCACTCGTGCTGCTGTTAGCCACAACAAGCTAACGGAACAGCCTGGGACTCCTCCAGGCCTGGCGAGAGGTAACCAGGCACAAATACTGCAAAGCTTTCCCAGGTACCTGCACTTCTGCATGACTTTGTCTTTTATTCCCTGTTTAAAAGACGCAAATTCTGAGAACCTTTACTTTGTTGCTTTGACTTGAATCCGTACTTTTAACGCAAGTACCTGTCATTTGACTCAAGTCGTGAACATGGATACTTTATCCAGCTCCGGTTGCACTCTGGAGATTTGCCAGTGTGAACACATGTTGCAGGTTTGTTCAGGACAAATGGTCAGAATCTTGAAGCGAGGGGGCCCCTCTTTCTTTTCTTCAAAAGTGATGTTTCAGGGTGTTTTTCTTAAGGGGGGGTGGGAGGGGGCATGGATGTCGGAGGAAGGGAGGAAGGGAGGAAGGGAGGAAGAAGAAGAGCAGGGGGAAAAAAAAGCTGAAAGGCATTTTTCCTGAGCGCGCTCGCGGACAGCTGTGTTCTCTCGGCTTAATGCGAAACACTCGCCCTTGGACGTGCAGGAAGGAGAAGAAAGGCTCCTCGCGCTCCTCGCGCCGCTCACGGGAGGTTCTCAACACGCAGGAAAAAAACTGCCGGTGGTTTTGTGTGTCGTCAGCTGCGTGGAGGGACGGAAAAAAACAAAAACATTTTCTACGCTAATATTTGAGTTCCCGGAGAAGCTTTGATGTCGCTGGTGGGTCTTCAAGTTAAGTTGCGTCGCATGCGCAACACACACACACACACACACACACACACACACACACACACACACACACACACACGTGGTTTATGGTAATGTACATTGTTTTAGCTGTACAGCTGTGACAGAGTAAACAGAGTAAACTCTGCAGACTCAGCAGCTCCCCCCCCGCTCTCCCCTCCCCCCCCCAAAGAGAAGATGGATCCTCTTTATTTCTGCTCAGCCAGGTCGGCTCTTTTTGCACAAGCTGACATTGATCCAGCAAAAAAAAAAGAAATTGAAAAGAAAAAGATTAACAAGTTCAAAGATGTAAATCCTGGCCGAGGATTGCGATCATTTCCTCCTGGCGGTCCTGGTGTCGTCGCTAATGGACGGTGCATTTAACAACACTGCACACTTGTATTTAAATTCAAATGATGCCATTTGAGGCTACAATGCATGTGTGTGTGTGTGTGTGTGTGTGTGTGTGTGTGAGTGTGCCGGGGTGGGGGGGGGGGGGGGGGGGGGGGGGTGGACGATGAAGTTGTGAACCCCTCTTGAAAAAAAAGACAAAGGCAGAGAGGTGCTTAGAGGTGCGCACACACACACACACACACACCCTGCTAATTACATGTGCTGCTTCTCCCCTCTCCTCCCAACACCCCCCCCCCCCCTCCATACATGCAGCGCTCTAATTGTGCTGCGGCTATAAATACACAAAGGTCCAGCAGATAAGTGTGGTCGTCAGTCGGAGCCTCCGTGTGTGTTTCACAGCTCCACTTCATCCTGCTGGAGGAATTATTCTGCCAAATCCAACTCTGCCATTTGATCTGAAAGTCCTCCATTCACGCACCTTCTCCTGTGGCTACCTTGGTTTGAGGCCTCGACTGGAAGGAGGTGTTTGAGGGCACAGAGCCCCCGGGCTGCTCCTCACCAACAAGCCTTCGGCTTCGTGGGCGTGTTCACTTCCAGGAGAGCAGCACGGTGGAAGGAGACGATACCGCTCGAGGTTCTGGCCGTCTGCAGGAAGGATGGGCCTCCAGACAGCAGCACATGAGGAGGACGCACACACACACACACACACACACACACACACACACGTAGTGCAGCAGGAGGGAGGCTGATGGAATGAATGGAGAAATTAAAGAGAGGGGGTTTGGAGAACCTGAGTTGTTTATTAGCATTTTGTAGCCACCGCCACTCGTCTGAAGGAAGTGAGACGGGGAAGTTGAGGGGGGGGGGGGTGGGGGGGGGGATGTCGTCTTACTTTTTATAGAAAGAGGCTGAAATGAAATGTTGGATTTTTTTTCTTTGTCTGATTTTCTCGCTGGCTGACCGGGAGAATTTCAGCCGAGGGAAAAATTGCAGCTGAACGAGGCGTGTTTCCCGCCTACTCATCAGCTGATTCAGAAGCAGCAAGTGATTAATTCAGGAGGAGCGCGAGAGGCTTCAGACTGACGATCAGTCGACCCACGCTGGCGGCCAGGAGAGCCTCAGACGCAGAAGAAAAGTTCAGAGCGAGGCTGAGTGATGAGGAAGTTTCAATCGCAGCCCCCCCCCCTCCCCGAATCACCAGCAGGTCCCTGGACCACAGCGGGGCTGAAGGACTATTTTGGAGCGGTGACTCACTATGGCCGAGCTCCTGATGACCACTCTGGGTCTCGGCCGCAGACTGGAAACAGGTCCTGCTGGGTGAACCGGCCCAGCGGGACCGCTCAACCTCCGGCCGCCCTCCTGCTGCTGCGCGTCTATGCAAAAGTCCGCAGTTCCGCCTTTTGACCACAAGGAGCCTGTTCCGTCCTGCTGCTCCTGACCTTCCTCAGTTATCAAAAGTTGCTTCTCCACAAGGATCCCTGGTGGAGAACTGTTCCAATCCATCTTGCACGTCTGGAGATGCAGAGGGGTCACAATTTGTGACGCTTGACGAGCCTGTAAAAGACGCAAAGAGGCCTGCGCACTGAAGCTGAGGCCTCTACCACAGAAAGAAGTGTGTGTGTGTGTGTGTGTGGGGGGGGGGGGGGGGGGGCTTCACTGTGGAATGTGGCGCCGCCAGCCTCCAGGTGCACTCACCTGTCGGTTTATTCACTCCCCCCCTGGAGGAGGCCAGCGTGGGCCGGCGCTCTCGTGTTGCCTGTCGATCGCTGCTTCTCATCATTCACACACACACACACACACACACACACACACACACACACACACACACACACACAGAAAGGCAACAGTGAACATGAAGGAATGCAGGAGGTCCATGATCCATGAAATGGGAAGTGAAAGCTTGAGGCCAGAGCGATGATGAAGAGGAGGGGGTGGGGCTTGGGGGAGGGGGTGGGGCTCGGGGGCAGTGATTGATGGCCAGGAACAGGGAGTGGCTCAGGTTCCAGTTACAGGCCCGGTCCACACAGATCTGCACTCAGCAGGGGGTTCAGAAGGGAAAAAGATTGAAGAGCAAAACTGAAACCTCGATTTAAAAAGGAGAAATGTTGAAGTCACGATGGAGATGATTCTGTGTTGGACCTGTGCAGGAAAACAAGAGGGCGGAGCCAACAGCAGGCCTGTGGCCGGGGCACCAACCCCAGAGAGGTTCTAGTGCTCTTTGTGACATCACAGAGGGCCAGAACAGCGTCTTCCAGCTCACGCTGGCCGAGGTGAAAGGAGCAACAGAAGCTCCAGAGGGACTGCGACCTGCAGGTGTTTCCATTGAGCGGAGCGAAGCACAGAAGAAGATTCTCCTAACATCTCGTCCCGCCAGAATCACAAAAACGATGTTTGCTTCTGTTTGCTTCTGTTTGCTTGCTGTCCAGAATTCTTGTTCCATTTTCCTCTTTGATGACTTGGAAGAAATATTCCGTCTCCTCCTCCGTCCAATCATAACGCGCCATTTTCACTGGTCAGTCAACTGGTCATGTGACCCTGCACGTCATGGCGATGTTCCTCCGTACGGATACGTGTGGAAAACCTCCTGATGAGAGTCAGAAGCTCATGGCCATGTTTGAGAGTTCCTTCCATCAGCAGCTTCCATTATTGCCATATTTAGCTTTTGCTGCTTTCTGTAGGGGCGATGGGAACGCAGCCGCTCGTCTCTTCATCCTGGGATGTATAACACACCTTTAAATAAACACCCCGGGGACCTTTGGAACAGCGTAACTGTGACTTCTTTGGACTGAGCAGTCACAGTTTCTCATGTGGCGGCAGGATGAAGTCATCAAAGTGCTCAACCTGCCCCTAAAATCTGCCTAACAGCGACTTTTACGAGGTCGTAAAGAAAAAAAAAAGAAAACGTCACCGGTGTGAAAGAGAAATCAGGAAATCAACAAAGAGCAGCTGGAGGGAGAACATGGCAAAATGAAATAACAAAAGCAAGGAGGGGGAGTGTGTGTGTGTGTGTGTTGGGTTTGGGGGGGCAGCAACAGCGTAAATGTGACCTTCGTATAAACACTGCATTTTCCAAGACCGCAATTTCCTGTTTTCCCAGGCGATTAGAGGGAAATGTAAGCCTGCAGGAGTCACGGCACGGTCACGCTTCCTCCCGTGAGCCCAGCCCGCTCAGCCAGCCACCATTTACATACTGCTGCCTGCACATCCTGACTGGGCGTGTGTGTGTGTGTGAGACGAAAGTCAATGCTGCTGCTGCTGCTGCTGCTGCTGCTATGAGCTCAGTCAAATAAATTCCAAGGATGCCTCTGACTCTGCTGATATTTAGCACAGAAAGTGACGCCACGCTGACACAAAGAGCACCGCCGGAACACTCGGTGGAGTCTGCGACCATGAGTCAGCGAGCGCAGCGAGTGCTCCCACTCTGAGTCCTTGAAAAAAAGCAGGAAGAGCGAGTGGCTGAGAGTCCAGGGCGGAGCTTAACACTCCTGCAACAGACACAGCAGCTCATCTCAACATCTGACCACAAACAAAACTGTGTCTGTCACAGCCGACGAGGAAACGTGGGTTGGGCCACTGGAGCGTCTGACCAATGGCTGGCAGGCTCCTCCTCCTCCTCCTCCTCCATCCAGTGTGAAGTAGGACCTGGAGTCCTGTGGGTGCGCTGCAGATGAGGCCTGATGAGCTGTTTTCCCCTCTGTGATCCAATTTGCCCTAATAAGTCGCCACTCTGCAGCAGCAGCAGCAGCAGCAGCAGCAGCAGCAG
Source organism: Nelusetta ayraudi (assembly GCF_046127955.1). Taxonomy (NCBI): domain Eukaryota; kingdom Metazoa; phylum Chordata; class Actinopteri; order Tetraodontiformes; family Monacanthidae; genus Nelusetta; species Nelusetta ayraudi. The sequence goes on along the minus strand of NW_027466341.1, from coordinate 26,180 downwards.
CAGCAGCAGCAGGAGGCGGAGCTGCTTCTGCTGCTACGACGTGCGCCTGCTTTTTAATATGAGCGTTGGTGGCGGAGATACAGGGGACATGTGGAAGTGGTGGGAGGCTCCTGCTATCTGATCACAGCCTTTATTGGAGTTCCTCCGCTTGCCTCCCCGTCCCTCTCCTCTTGCTCCTCTTTATCTCCTCTCATTCTCTCCGTCTCCTCCTCCTCCTCCTCCTCTCTCTCTCTCTCTCTCTCTCTCTCCGTCCTTTTCTTCCTGGCAGAGCTCCCCCCCCCCACCCCCCTCTATTCTTCCTCCTCACCCTGTTTCATCCCTTGCATCACGTCTTTTGTGTCACGGTTTATTTCTGACATAATGAGGGTTTTTAGTCAGGTTTTTGTGTGTGTGTGTGTGTGTGTGTGTGTGTGTGTGTGTGTGTGTGTGTGTGTGTGTGTGCGTGCGCGCTCTCTCTTCTCCGCAGAGAGAGAGAGAGAGAGAGAGAGAGAGAGAGAGAGAGAGAGAAAACCTTGACAGCAGAGTGAAGAGGAGGAAAGTGGAGCAGTGAGGAAGAAGTACATTATGTCCTTCATCTCCTCCCCCCTTCCCCCCCTCCCCCCCTCGCTGCCACCGGCGTGTGTTTGTGCGCCTTTGTCTATGTGTGGCGTGACTGTCATTTTGTTTGTGCGTGTGCATGTGTGTGCGTGTGCGTGTGTGTGTGTGTGTGTGTGTGTGTCCACGCACAAGAGCTGGAAAACCCCAAAAGTTGGCCTCATGACAAGTGACCCCTCCCACTCCCCCCTCCCCCCACTCCACTCCCCTCCCCCCTTCCCTCGCAGCACAATCATCCAGAATAGCAGCGAACACGGCGAGGACAAAAAGAAAGACAGAGCAGCAGCAGAAGAAGAAAAGAAGAAGAAGAAGGCGGAGGAGAGGGACGGAGGCCGCGGCCCAGCTGTGAGGCTGCAGCACAATGGAGGAGCGAAGAGGAGAAGGAGGAGCGAGGAGGAGGAGGAGAAGTCTGGCAGAGGCTCAAAGCTGCTGTGAACGAGTGGCTCTCACTGAAGCTGCTGAACTTCTCCGGCCCTCCCTGACAAATCAAAAGCGTCCTCGCCTGGCTGAGAAGAATAGCGAGCAGGAGAAAGGAGGAGGAGGAGGAGGCGGAGGAGGTGGGGTAGTTGGGAGATCGCAGGACGCACGGGGCAGGATTAGGAATTAATATGTTTCTGCACCGGCTTTAATCCGAATGATTACAGAAGAAATAAATAGGAGCCACTCTGTTGTTTTTCCTCCTGGTTTGGAGTTTTTGATGCCGACGGAGACACACGGCCGCAGGGAGGAGCAGCCGGGAGGAGCAGCAGAGAGGAGCAGCAGAGAGGAGCAGCAGAGAGGCTTCTGTCAGAGAGGAGCAGCAGAGAGGAGCAGCAGAGAGGAGCAGCAGGGAGGGGCAGCAGAGAGGAGCAGCAGGGAGGAGCAGCAGGGAGGCTTCTGTCAGAGAGGAGCAGCAGAGAGGAGCAGCAGGGAGGGGCAGCAGAGAGGAGCAGCAGGGAGGAGCAGCAGGGAGGCTTCTGTCAGAGAGGAGCAGCAGGGAGCAGCAGAGAGGAGCAGCAGAGAGGAGCAGCAGGGAGGAGCAGCAGAGAGGCTTCTGTCAGGGAGGGGCAGCAGAGAGGAGCAGCAGAGAGGAGCAGCAGGGAGGAGCAGCAGAGAGGAGCAGCAGAGAGGCTTCTGTCAGAGAGGAGCAGCAGAGAGGAGCAGCAGGGAGCAGCAGAGAGGAGCAGCAGAGAGGAGCAGCAGAGAGGAGCAGCAGGGAGGAGCAGCAGAGAGGAGCAGCAGAGGAGTTCTGCTCTCTGACGGCTCGTCGTCACTTCCTCCTGCCTCTGCCGTCAGAGACTCAATTTCTTATTTCTTATTTGAATGAATGTAAACAGTCTCAAAGTCAAGTGGGCAAAAACATCAAGGACACTGTGAGACTCACTTCAGTCAGAATCCTGACTGTCAGTCAATGGAACATAGTTCCAATTCACTCCAGATTGATTCTTTTAATACTCATCAGTTCCAATCAGCCACAATCCCAGATTCCTCCAACTGCTCTCAACTTTAACTCTAAACTGAGCAGGAGGTGTGTGTGTGTGTGTGTGTGTGTGTGTGTGTGTGTGTGTGTGTGTGTGTGTGTGTGTGTGTGTGTGTGTGTGTGTGTGTGTGTGTGTGTGTGTTTGTGTGTTGCAAGTCCATATCTGCAGGGCTGTGGGTGTGTTAAGTACCCAAACAGTGATTCATGGTAGCTGCTGATCTGGATCTCGATATGCCCACTCACACACACACACACACACCTACGAGTGCTGCACTCAGGAGGGGGGGGGGGGGGGGGTGCTACAGACGAACCTGAACCCTCTTCTGAATCGGAGCTCGACGGTGGCGCTCACCTGCGAGACGTTGAGGCCTTCAGGTGCTCGCAGGAGGAAGAGATGGATCATCTTAATGGCATTCCTGCTTTCACTGGGCCCGTACCGACACACACACACACACACACACACACACACACACACACACACACACACACACACACACACACACGTGGGCCCACATCTGCGGGGCATCTTTGCGTGGCTCCTCCCAGCTGGAGGCCCAGACAGCTGCAGTGCTGAGCAGCGCTGCTGACAGTTCGTCTCCGCGTGAAGGGAAGTAGAATTTGCACACTGACTTCATTCTCTCTCTCTCTCTCTCTCTCTCTCTCTCTGCTTCTCCTGTAAACCCTCGCTGGATTTATTGCATGTACGTGTCGGGGGGGAAAGGTTTCCCACGAGGAGGCCCCGTTCAAAGCAAAAAGAGGGAAAAAAAAAACACTTTAAAGGCGACCCCGGCTCTCACGTTCAAAAGCAACCAATAACATTTCCTTCCCTGCCGGCTGAGAACTGATAACACCAGTGGCAACTACCACCAGTGGCAACTACCACCAGCGGCAACTTCCACCAGTGGCAACTACCACCAGCGGCAACTTCCACCAGTGGCAACTTCCACCAGCGGCAACTTCCACCAGCGGCAACTTCCACCAGTGGCAACTTCCACCAGCGGCAACTTCCACCAGCGGCAACTTCCACCAGTGGCAACTACCACCAGTGGCAACTTCCACCAGTGGCAACTTCCACCAGCGGCAACTACCACCAGCGGCAACTTCCACCAGCGGCAACTACCACCAGCGGCAACTACCACCAGTGGCAACTTCCACCAGCGGCAACTTCCACCAGCGGCAACTTCCACCAGTGGCAACTACCACCAGTGGCAACTACCACCAGCGGCAACTTCCACCAGCGGCAACTACCACCAGTGGCAACTTCCACCAGCGGCAACTTCCACCAGCGGCAACTTCCACCAGTGGCAACTACCACCAGTGGCAACTTCCACCAGTGGCAACTTCCACCAGTGGCAACTACCACCAGCGGCAACTACCACCAGTGGCAACTTCCACCAGTGGCAACTTCCACCAGTGGCAACTACCACCAGCGGCAACTTCCACCAGTGGCAACTTCCACCAGTGGCAACTACCACCAGCGGCAACTACCACCAGCGGCAACTTCCACCAGCGGCAACTACCACCAGTGGCAACTACCACCAGCGGCAACTACCACCAGCGGCAACTTCCACCAGCGGCAACTTCCACCAGCGGCAACTTCCACCAGCGGCAACTTCCACCAGCGGCTGGGCAGAGGAGCGGTGGCAGCCGAGGCCGGACGGTGTTGGCGTGTTTGGAGTTGTTCTCTGTGTTTGCAGCTCTGTGTTTGCAGCGGCACGTCGTGGCTGTGAGAAGACCTAGAACCTGTGCGGACGCTGCTCGGCAGCAGCGGCTCCACTCTTTAGCGGCAGCCAGTCTTGCAATCACTTCCTGTTTTTTTTACGTCTTTGCAGCTTCTATAAATACAGCCCGCCAAGTGGTTTCCTGCGCTCGTCTCGACTGCAAAGGAAACCCATTTGTGAAGAAATGGCCAAGCTGACCCGATGCCTGCCAGCCGGCGGTCTTGCTAAAGTTCCTGCAAAAATGCGACAACAAAAAAAAAACAAAACCCAACCCACGCCTCGATAAAAAGGCCTGCTTTTGATTTGAAGCGGTGTTTAAAGGGCCGTGTGATTGCATTCGCTGCCGTTTTCTTTCTTCCCTTCTATCTTAAATCTGGCGTGGCTAATGGGAGCGAGCACGTGGCTCGGCCAGCGATTAGTCAGGACTTTGCGGCAGAGTTCAGCAGGTTCTGCAGGTCTCTTCTAGGAAGTGAAACTAGGCCAGTGGAACGTGAGGTCCGGCCCCTCTGGGAGCCAGGCGGCCCCCTCAGCGCCCGGCCCCACCCCTTCTGTTTTTGAAAGGGAATACCCCTGCCCCAGCGAGACGGCCCCCTGCCCGACATTCCTTCGTTTTCGGATGACATGCTAACCCCCCTGCTAACCCCCCCCCCCCCCCCCCGGTCCACCCCTCCTCCACCCCCACCCCTCCAACCAAACTCCAAACTCCCCACCGCTGCAAAACACCAAACTCAGGGGCCTGCTGGTTCAGATTCCTTCCAGCAGTTCACATGAAGGAAATCCAGATCTGGCACGCCATCAAAGCCCCGCAGCCCCGCAGCTCCGCCCGTCAATGGAAGAAAAAAAGAAATAAAAAAATAAAACAATTGCCTGAATTATTTATTTATTTATTTGTTCCTTTTAGTTGAGCTCCTTCCAAAAAGCCATCTTGAGAAGCCGTGATTGATGGCAGCGAGTGTCCATCTCCAATTAGGTCAGTCGCTCCACTGAGGCACACACACACACACACACACACACACACACACACACACACACACACACACACACACACACACACACACACACACATCCTGGTCCAGGTGGCGAGCCGAGCCGAGCCTCAGCGACTGTTGGCCAAAACTTTGCAGTGTTTTGTCTCCTGGATGAATGTTGTGCACGTCATGACCCTTCAACACTGGATGGGGGCGGGCACGCGCAGTGCCTGCGGGGTGGGCGGGGTCCTGTGGTCCAATCAGTCGACACCGCTGTGTTTAGTCTTTGCTCTCTGCAGGAGGGAGGGCCAATCAGCTGCCGTGGCTGCAGCGGCTCCGAGACTCCAGGAGATCTTCCTCTTCCTCTTCTTCTTCTTCTTCTTCTTCTCCTCCTCTTCCTCCTCCTCCTCCTCCTCCTCCTCTTCTTCTTCTTCCTCCTCCTCTTCCTCTTCTTCTTCTTCTTCCTCCTCCTCTTCCTCTTCTTCTTCTTCTCCTCTTCCTCCTCCTCCTCCTCCTCCTCCTCCTCCTCCTCCTCCTCCTCCTCCTCCTCTTCTTCTTCCTCCTCCTCTTCCTCTTCTTCTTCTCCTTCTCCTTCTTCGATTGACGATGCAGATTTGGTTTTCTTGTTGTTCCAATCAGATAGCGCCATGAGACAGTGTAATAAAACAAACAGAAAGCAGAGACTCCCCGGCTGGTTTTCCAAGGCGGTGGCAGTGAATGAGTGCGGCTCTCGCAGGCAGCGTTGCTGTTCTTCCTCCCACCCCCCCACACGCGGCCCGGCTGCTGTAATGATGGTAAATCAGCGGTGCCGTTCGGCGGCTGCCTGTGTTTGATTAGGACGAGGGGAAGTGAAGCTGCACGCGGCTGGGTTCCATGTAAGGCCGCCGTGTTTACATGCGCGGGTGATTACAGCGAAGCCGGCAAAGATCAACAAGGAGGCGCCCAAGATGACGGAACGTCTTGCAAATGAGGAAGTTGGAGCATTTTTTTCTCTCTTCGACGAGGTGAAAATATTCAATAAGAAATTTAAAGGACTGCTGTCCCCCCCCCCCCCCCCCCCCCCCCCTCCGCCCCCTCTCAAGTTAAAGACCTTTCTGGTTGCTTTGAAATTTACAATTTATTCCCCCCCCCCCAAGACTCTATTCCCTTATTGTGACAGAACAAGTTCCATTGGATTAATACCCGACTCCCAACCTTGACCACCTTCCAGTCCTTGTCATCTCCCATCATGCACCTCTCCCTGCATCCTTCATACAATGGAGCGAGCACTAAAGAAAAGAAGATCCAACAAGCTTTAACACCCAGCGACAGCGCCTCGAGGAGGAGGAGGAGGTGGGGGGGGGATGAGGTGGAGGTGGGGGGGGGGGTGAGGAGGAGGAAAAAATGCTAAATAAATAAATAAAAGGCGGGTCGCCCCAGGACACAGCCACTCATTAAGCCCCGCCCCAGAGAAGGAATTGAACCGCCGACTCCCACGTGTGCCGCCATGTCACCTTGAACAAATCCAACTGAACGCCGATGTTGATGTGACAAGCGCTCCCCAGCGCCACCACGCTTTATTTCCCAGGAAACAGGAAGGCAGCGGCTCTCCGACGCAATTCTCAGCACGCTGAGCGTCTTGTAATGTCTTCACACTCTCTCTCTCTCTCTCTCTCTCTCTCACACACACACACACACACACACACACACTCACTCACTCACTCACTCCACAACTTTTTTCCTCCCCCTGCCATGTAAGCACCACTAATTGCTTTTCATAATTAGCCCAGAGACAATAATTGTTGAACTGATCTGTGTGTGTGTGTGTGTGTGTGATCTAAATATGGGGCATTACAGTGACGACCCAATTCATCACATGAGGAAGAATGAGAGGAGGAGAGGAGACTCACTTAGACACACACACCCTGACCCCCCCCCCCCCCCCCCCCCCCCTAATTCAACTTTGTTTCGCTGCTTCCTTTTCCAGAAGCTGGACAGAGAGGGAAGAGACAGGAAGTGGGGCTGCATGATGATGATGATGATTGGTGGGCTAAATAAGAAGGTGTGTCTGACAGACGGGAGCTGGCATGTAAATGCAGAGGCGGAGGGGGGGGGAGGGTGGGGTGGGCGGTGTTGAGGGGTGGGGGGTGGGGCCAAGACAAGGAAGAGTTTTAATTAGCCTGGTTAAGTAGGCGCTGGCGGAGCCGGCGGGGCTCACCGGGGGGATTACCACAGATTTATTTAGCCGGGGCTGCAGGAGGCGCTGCGATATGATATATTCCAAGCAGCAACAATAGCTCTGTAATCACGCCGCAACCCCGCAACCCCTGCTAATCTATTCCCGTGTCTCCAGAACCGGGGCTCATTTATTCCCTCTCATCTAGAAGTCAAGAGTGTTGTTATTTCTTTTTTTTTCTCTCTCTCTCCCCCCCCCCCCCCCCCCCCCTCCCCCGGAACCCCCTCCTGAGTTTCTTTTTTCCACTCCTTCTCCTGCTTGCTTCAACCCTTGTGGGCAATTTAGCGAAGCACTCAGACATGCTAACACAATCAACAATCAGGTCGTTTGCTCTCTCTAATAAGCACTCTGGTTGGGTGTGTGTGTGTGTGTGTGTGTTTTTTCTCCTTTTCCACCCCGGTAAAAAAAAAAAAAAAACAAGCTTGTATTGTTTATTTGATTGTGTTCACCGTGGGGGGTGGGGGTAGGTGGGGGTGGGTGGGGCTGAGTGGGGGTGGGGAGGGTTTCAGCGTTTGTCACACGTGGAAACGGCAGAGGCGGGGCCATGCAGCTACCAGCTGAAAAACCTGCGCCTTTGTTTTGAAAGGGACCACCGCAGGATGTGTGAACATGAGAGGCACAATGCAAAACAACACAAGGACAAAAAAAACAAAACAGTCAAGTTGTTCTCAGTTCCAAGCGGCACAGTCAGAGCTCAGGGTCACGTCGGGGCGTTGGTTGTGCACTTGTTGAGTGAGTGAACAGTTAAACCACGACATATTCATAACGTTGACGGATAAAACGACCAGAATATTGCAGAGAATTTCTACCAAATACTTGGGCCCAGGAGCCACATGGGGCCTGTTTAGCTTTTTAATCCAACCCACCAACCTTGAATGATATCAATAGCAAGTATGGCATGAAATATCAGTATTTCATCCACCGTTCAGGGCTTTAAGAGTCATTTTAAGAAAGAGATAAAGAGTTTTCTACGCATCCCATGCATCTGCTTCTGCTCCGGCACCTCTCTGTCACATCTTAGAACCCGCCGTGTCGCCCACCAGTCAGACAGTTTGCCCACCGCTGGTCTGGGTGGTGTGAAATCTCAGCTGATCTCAGTCCACGCTGAGTGGAAGCAAACAGCGGAGTGAGCGAGGGAAAGAAAACAGCAGGCCTGTTGTTTTCCCTTCGTCTCTCTGACATGTTGTCACCTGTCCAAATACCCATCAAAACCATATGGGACCACACACACACACACACACACACACACACACACACACACACACACACACACACACACACACACACACACACACACACACACACACACACACACAGACAGATTCATGAGTGGAAGAGGTGTATGTAGTAATTATTGACTACACATAACACCTGTTTCTATTCCGCATGGGTAGAGCATTCAACACACACACACACACACACACACACACACACACACACACACACACACACACACACACACACACACACACACACACACACACACACACACACACACACACACACACACGAGACGTGCTGTTTATCCTGAGAGGCTTTACAAGTGCACAAGACGCACAAACACAGCAAACTAATTACAAACCTTGTACAATATGTTTTCTATAATGATATGCAACACATCCTGCTTTGGCACCGTGGTGGGACGTTCAGCATGGAGACAAATTAGAAGCGGCAGGATGCGGTGGGAGGCGGAGGTTGAGGGGGAAAAAACCATGCAACGTTTAAATAATAATAATAATAATAATAATAATAATAATAATAATAATAATAATAATAGTAATAATAGTAAGAGTAGAAAAAAGGCTGGCAGGCAGTTTAATAAAGTTCAACACTTTGTTCCTCTTCTGTTTTCTGACTCACGTGACTTGCATGGACGCCGAGTCGGCTGACGAGTCATTTGAGGTAACAACCACGGTGACACGGGCGGACGGACGGACAAACTAGTTCCCCCCCCCCTGGGGGGAGAAGGAGAGGCAGAAGAAGAGTGGCGCTCGGCAGGCGGAACTCATCGCCTTCAAAAAGGCCACAAAGGAAAAACATGAGCAGCAAAGTAAACAGGAGGCAGACTGAGGAGGGAGGGGCCGCGAGACGACCGCAATTTCACTGCACTGACACACACACACGCACGCACACACACACGGGCACATACAAGCTACGTGTGTGTGTGTGTGTGTGTGGTGTTCCCACATTGTGGAGCAAATGTTTGACGTGGTTTGAAAGGCTGCGTGTGACTCCACACATTGCGTGACTCAGCACACTGGAGCGGCCCCCCCACTGCGTGGTCCTCTCTCTCTCTCTCACACACGCACACACACGCACACACACGCACTTACCACCCTCATTCATTGCTAATGATAGAACCTTTTTTAATGTGTTTTTACTGTGTCCTCATGGTGTGACTCAGCACCAGCGTCAGTGATGCAAGTCGTGAAACGTGTGTGAGCATCACCATCATGCCCACCCACTTCCTGCGATGCCTCCTCCTAACCCTTTTTTTAGCCACAGGCCCTTTGTGCAAAGACAGGAAGGAAGGAAGGAAGGAAGGAAGGAAGGAGGAGAAGAAGAAGAAGAAGAAGAAGAAGAAGAAGAATTGGGTCATGCATCCTGCAGGTGATTCTTCAGGATGATGAAGTCTCCTCCAGGAGGAGTCGTGAGGAGCAGGGAGCTTCCAGTGATTTGAGGAAGATTGTAGCGTTGTAGTGGAGATTTTACATGAAGGAATATTCAACACGTCGTAACATAACAATCAGTGTGATGATGGCATATGTGAGACCTGGATCACTGCTGAAGAGGGTGTGGATTTCAAGTTGGATGTATATAGACTGAATTACATCAATAGAGAGAACAGGAATGGAGGAGGGGTGGCTCTGTATGTTGAAAGGACATTCAAATATAAAGTTGTGTAAAAGTACTATTGATGATGTGATAGAGTGTATTATGGTCAACATTTGCCTGGAAAAAAAGGAAATCGTAAGTAGTGTGAGTCGTGTATACAGTTGACCTGGCTCCAACATTGTTATATTTAGAATAGTAAAGAAAAATTCATCTGTTTCCGATATGAAAAATCAGAAGATTTAGGCATCGCCTTAAGTACTCGGCCACAGCAACCACGGGTGGCCTTAAACTTTCTGGGTACTCACTGATTGGACTGGAAATTTGCAGAAATGCTAAATACATAAAGACACAAGAACATCCAACTGGCGGCTCGCTGGTCTAACAATCATTCCAGTTTCTTTTCCTTTGCTCAATAGAAGCCAACCTCGTTGTCGGCAGGATTCGAACCTGCGCGGGGAAACCCCAATGGATTTCGAGTCCATCGCCTTAACCACTCGGCCACGACAACCACGGGTGGCCCTGATCATTCTAGGTACCTCCTAGAACTGCTTGACGGAACTTTGCGGAAATGCTAAATATATAAACACACAACCATGAGGCGGCTCGCTGGTCTAACGGATCGCTTGGGTACCGACTTGAATGTTTGTTGCAGCGCGGTCCACAAAAACAAGATGCCGTGACCCGGATCCGAACCGGGTTTGGGTGACTGCCAGAGGTACCGCTACAGTACCGCTTCATTTCACGGTGTCTCCATAAAAAAAAAAAAAAACACTTTTAACTACTTCATACCTTTTGTAAAGTCATTCAAAGCCTTGACTGCAAAGTTGAGTTGAGTTGAGATGGCATAGCTGGTTTAGTATCCACACCTGATACACCAAGCACATTTAGACTGCCAGCCAAAATGAGATCTTTGCTGTGAGCCAGATTTGAAGCAGGGTCGCTACGACACAGAGCTAGATGATTGAGGCTAGCCAAGAGCTCAAGTATTCCCACTTTGCAAGGCAAGCGTGATCCCATCGTCACATTCATGACGGTTCTCACGTTTTAGGGAACGTTGGTGAACAATATCATCGTTGGCAACAATGAACCCCACTTGCTGTTCATATGTTTAACAGAAGCCAACCTCGTTGTCGGCAGGATTCGAACCTGCGCGGGGAAACCCCAATGGATTTCGAGTCCATCGCCTTAACCACTCGGCCACGACAACCACGGCTTTGTTTACACTGTCCAGCTAAAGAAAGTTCCCTGCTACATGATTGGAAATAAAACAAGGCAGGGTCTCAGAGGGCGGAGCGAAGGGTTGCCACTAACCTGGGCGTGGTGACAGTGCCCCCTGTGACATCACAAGGGGTTGTCTTCTCAAACTGCATGTTTTGTCTGAGACTTTCTGAGGGACTTTTCTCATTCTGCAGTCATTTACCGACAGAATGGTGGGCAAAGCCAACTTGACCTTCTTCACATGAATGCATCTCGAGGATTGTGGCGAACCCTCTGGAACATTTTCCCCATGCCGAAAACAAAATTCCCAGAATTCGTTAGGCATCCAACGATCCAGAGAGTCAAAACTAGAGCGCTTCCCCACTGAGAGGGGGGCGGGACCGAATGCTGCAGCCTTTAGCTGCTCTGCTCGGCTGAGACGCTGAAAGGTTGCAAAAAAAAAAGAAAGAAAAAAAAAAGAAAGAAAGTCATGACGGTAAATGACGGCTGAGCTGCAGCATGAAGGCAGCGTTATCACTCGACTGTGTTCAGGCTCCCCGGGGTGCCTCGAAACCTCCTTCCGTGACAGATGCGCTCTCTCTGTGGGCTCTTCCTGACGCACTCTTGACACGAAGCGTCCTCACGGGGTGTGTGTGTGTTTATGTGGGGTGAGGGGGGTGGTGGGCGGGACTTACAAATTAGCGTCTGTCGAGGATTCTGACGAAATGAAAGACGGCGACAATTAGCACAATCTGTCCAATCCCGGCCCAGCCCAGCCCAGCCCAGCCCAGCCCAGCCCGGCCCAGCCGCCTGCAACGCCAAGTGGAGCTTCAGGTTGGGGTGGGGTTTTGTGTGTGTGTGTGTGTGTCTGGGGGGGGGGGGGCGATGGAAGGATGGGGAACGTGAAAAGGAGGAGGGGTTGGGTGTTTTCTCAGCCGTTCCAACACCCTCCCTCCTCTTTTTTTTTTTAATTAACGCCTCCACCACTTGCAGGTTTTTCCTTGCAGTGAAAGCGGCTGCGGGGGGGAAAAAAAAAAAAAAAAAGGAGGAGGAGGACGACGCACCTGCTCGGAAAGAAGGTGCGACTGTCGTTTCTGTCTGTCTGCATCGGCTGATGGGGGTGGTGGGGAACTTTGTTTTTAAGAAAAGGGAGAAAGAAAAGGTAAACAAAGGAATGAGAGTCATTTGATGTGAAACCAATACAAATATACGGAGGCTTAATTTGCCTTTTCCCCGCCTTCGCCATCCTAACAAGACGGCTTTCCTTTCCCCCCACGTGGAAATCATAACAAGCCCGTACTGTATACCTCCCTTCTTTCTTTTTTCTTGCCTATACGTGGGCTTTTCTTTGACTTGCAAAGTCTGCAGGCGGCAAAAAAAAAAACAACAAAAAACAAGTCAACAAGCCGCCTGTCAGGTGCATTAGCTATTCAGTTATTCCCTTTCCTCCCGGCGGCAGAATGCTCCAGTGTCTCTGCATTTGAATATCGACCAGGACTGTCACACGGCTTTCAGGTGAGCGCACAAGCAGAAACATACAAGCCAATAACACACCCTGGCAGCTGCTGTATATTTTAACACACACACACACACACACACACACTCACGTGCACGCACACACACACACACCTTGTGTTTTTCCAGAGCTGATATGAACACATTCTGTCCCTCGCCAGCCACCGTCACTCCACGCCAAAGGACTCGTATTGCGTCCATTAATCCCGCCCACCTGACAGTTATTGGCTCCCTGAATTTGATTTGCTGGCTGTTGCTTTTGATCGCTGACGGGTCCTGAAGCCACCACCACCACCCCCCCTACCCCCCCCCCCCCTCTCCCTTTAGATCGGCAAATTAATTTATCGCAACCTTTGCAGGGAATAAATGCGGCGACGGCGACGATGCAGCGGCCACTTTGACAGTGTGTGTCGACTGCGCCCACCCGGGGGGGGGGGGGGGGGGGACAATGCAGATCAACACCTTTTCATTTCCTGTCTCCTCCTTTTCATCCAGCTATGTATTTATCCATCTATCCGTCCATCAGCCGCAGTCTTTTTATTATCAATCATCCGTCCATCCCGCTATCCATCACCTCCAACTATTTATCTATTTGTCCAGCGACCCACCATCCCTCCATCCATCTGTCCGTCATCGTACCATCCATCCCATCTCATTATCCATCTATCTATCCATCCATCAACTATGCACCCAGTCATCTACTCATATATTCCTCAATTCATCCGACGTGTTGATCTATCATCTGTCAATCATCCATCCATCCGTCCATCCATCCATCCACTCATATATTCCTCCATTCAACTAGAAGTTGTTAATCTATCATCTATCAATCATCCACCCATCAATCTACAGTTCTACCTACCACTCATCTATCCACTTATCTATCATCCATTCCTCTTTCCATCTGGATGCACCCCCCCCCCTCCCGCTACCAAGCCCACTTTGATGTACAAGCCCCTCCCCCTCCCTCTCCTCCTCCCTGCTGTATATCCGTCGGCGACTCTCACACCCATTAATTTGCCGTAATTGTTTTGTTTCAGATTGATCTGACTACTGCGCCGCCGCAGATGGTGCACGCGTGCACTCGCATGTACGGCGCCGACACACCCCCCCCCCCACCTCCCCACCCCCCTACCCCCACATCCCTCCGCCTCCCTGCTCCCCGTTTCCTCTGGCTGATCAAAGGGAGTCGCTTTAATTGGAGCCTTTTCAACGCTAATTGTTCTCTCTGTTGTAAATCAGTGTCTGCTCGTCCCAGCAGGTCTTTGTTAGCAAATTGTCTTGGCACTTTCCTCGTTTCAACTCCGATCGAGGTCTCCTGCGTTGTTGCGTAACCGTTTGACTGACTGCGAAGATTGCGCTGCGCAAATGAGGCTGTTTGAGGACTCAATCCGGGCCGATTGTCAGGCGCTCACCGTCAGAGTGTTATAGCAGAAAACAAAGATGATGTGCAAGATTAATGTGCGCACGTATTTGATGAAATAATTTGCAGCGGTTTTAAAATGATCCAGTCGTGAAGGGAATCTCGCAATCTTCTTCCATCTTGCAGAATAAATCATTTCCAGGTTCCAAACTACTTTTTTTTTTTTGGGCTTCCTGCAGAAGTGCTCTGAGAAGAGCTGCATCTTTTCGTCCGGGCTGGGGGGGAGTGGGGGACGGGGGGGGGGGGTAGCTTTATGGCCTTTTGTCCGAAAAGCTGCAGCAGCCAACAAAAACAGCACCTGCCTTTGTGTGTCCATCAGCGGCCCATTAGCCAGCGTCTGCCAGAGTGGAGGCTTTAAAGTGGCCAGAACGCTGCTGGCTGGGAGCCCCGCTGACGTATGGAGATAAATGGACTCTGGCCTGCATTGTCCTGCATCGACACGCCCACCATCATTTTCATTGCTCTTTGTGAGCTGCGGCAGATGCAAATGAGATTTGAGGAGTCGTGATCGGGGGAAGCCTCCTTCTTTTTTCACTGAGTCGTCAGGAATTCTCTGAAATTTCTCTGTTTTCTTTTTCATTTTCATCCCCAACTCGACAGATGTTCTCGCCCCCACGCTCTCTGTTTTAAGCAGACCCCTTCTCAGAACGTGCTGTGCATGAATGACTCCTGACCTGTGACCCCTCCCCCAAAGAGGGGGCGGGGGGTGGGCGAGGCTTTTCGGGTCGGGTATTAGGGTTCTGGGGGTCGGATGGCCGTTGGGCCAGAGGCAGGAAGTGTAAGCCGATACACATCGGACCTCATTTAGATCTGACGCGACAGCTTCTCATGCATGACCGCAACGGGAGCTCCTGTACTTCACGTACACACACACACACACACACACACACACACACACACACACACACACACACACACACACACACACACACACACACACACACACACACACAGCACCGGGCCGGAGGGCCATTAAAGCAGAAATAATCCAGCAGCCGGAGTCTGGAGTCTGCGAGACACAAGAAATCCGTCACTCGGCCGCAGCTGTTGGAGCTGGAAGAGGGCGAGCAGCGCCTCGGCATTGTGCTCTGCTGTGTCTGCAAAACACGCCGAGGTGCGCTTGTGCATGAGTCCAGGAGTGTCAAAGACTTTTCTCCCCCAAAATCCAGAGTTTCCAGGGAGAGAGCGAGAGAGGGAGAGAGAGGGGAAGAGGGAGAGAGAGGGAGAGAGAGGGGAAGAGGGAGAGAGGGAGAGTGCTCCCAGTCGGCCCCGGTCGCTTCTTCTGTTACCATGAGAATCCAAATAAGTGAAATCTAATAGGTTTCTCTCTCCCAAGAGGAGCATTGAGCGGGACTCAACAGATTAGGACCTGTTGACTGATGGCAGCTTAAACTACAGGGCCATTACACTCCCGGCTTATAGAGAAGTGTTTCAGAATGATGCCGGAGAAAAAGAGTGAAAGGAGTGAAAGAGTTCGGCCTTCGCCACAGACTCTTCTTTTTCCCACCAAGCAAAGCTTATAGCGTCTTACTTTCCTTTTAACAATGACTTATTTTGTATATCTATCTATCTCTCTCTCTATATATACTGTACACACACACACACACACAGATATATATATATATACTATACATACACACACGTGTGTGTGTGTGGGTTAATGACTATACAAAAGCCTGGTGCTGCTTCTCCCATGCTTATTTTTACTGAAACACCCGTGTGGTGGTGAAGGAGGTTAAATGCAGGTCTTTTCCCTTCCCTGCACTCGAGGCTCCTTAAATCTTCACCTTCAGCTCAACGGCTGCATGCTTTACGGCCTTGCACGGTCATTTGTGTTTCACGGAGCACCGACACCTAACACCTTTATTGGCACCGGTTGTTTCAGTGGCAAAAAAAAAAAAAACTAGGGGCAAGAGCGGCAATAAAATTTAAACCTGACGCTTTGGGGAACGTCGGTGGAAAAACGTTGATAAATCATTTTCAACATTCTGCAGTCAATCCCGTTACTCGGCGTCATTGCCAGATTTCACGTCCTTTGTTTTTGCCCATGTTTGGCCTCAAAGTCTGAGTAATCAAAAGATGGATTTTCTAAGAAAATGTTGTTTTGTGTGTAGCCCTCCCGCTCAACCCTAACTTGTTAGAGAACTATTAGTGAACTACCCCTTTACAGCTGGTAACACCTGGAGAGTTGAAGGGAGTCTACAGAAGACATTGAAATATCTGCTTACAAACTCCCATGCATACATTTAACTAGAATAGCCCTACTGTTTTTATTTTTCTTTATTGTCTTTGTCTCTGTAACACTTTGGGATCAAATGTAAAGTGCATTATAAAAAAAATATATATATATTAATATTATTATTATTATCATTATTATTATTATTATTACCATAACCACACAATCACGCATAAACATTTCACCCAGCATATACACTGAAACATGAAAAGCTTATTGACGCACACATGAAAGAAAATATGGGCATTCACCCTCCAAGCCCATGAAAATCCCTCCGGCTTTTGTAATTAAAATGTTATGGTACCATTTCGTTGGCGCGCATGTTGAAGCTCATTTGAATGCTTTGTGAGAAGTGTATTCTCAGTACTCACTGATCCCCAGACACTCGGAAACGATCCGCATCAGTCAAACCTTCCGGTCACTGGAGAAAGGTGAGAGGAGATGGAGGGGAACGCGGCCCGGGAGGCACTTCCGTGTTGTGCGCGGCACATTTCCTGGCGGCAGCGTGAAGACCTGAGCGCCCCCTACAGCAGCAGCAGCAGCAAGCTAGCAGGCCTGCGGAACAGGCACGATGAAGGCTAGCAGGCAGCCAGACAGGCACACTATGAAGAGATTCACAGCACGAATAAAATCTACTGTTTTATTCCCTTAAATGTTCATGTTGCCCCCCCAGTTCTCATAGTGTCCATACTCACCCAGGAATCCCGGCGCAAAATACTCTCTCTCTCTCACACACACACACAGTGTCCTTCTTCTCCCGGCTAGCGCGGACGATGCGAACTAGCGCTGCACTAAACACGGCAGAAAATGGCGTCGGCAACGTTCACTAACTTCCGTCTGAAGCAGCTCCGAACACGGCTTGCTTCGACAGTCTGTACCAGACAGCACACGTATAAAACCGCTGGCTGTCAATTCGGGTTAGAAACGCTAACTTTCAAAAGGTTTAAATGCTAACACTAGCTCTTCAGGCTAACGCTGTTTCCCTCTTCCTCGTATTCCCGACATAAGCCTGAGCTTCATCCCCCACACTTATTATTATTATTTTTTTTTTATTCCCATCCCCTTCTCGGGTTTAGGTAGGTAGTTGCCGCTCATCTCTGACTGACACTAATAATACTTATAATTGGCAACTGAAAGATGGACACCTAGCTACCCAAATAAACAGAGGAAACGACATGAAACGTTCAAGGACCCTTCAGAGCGTGGGACATTTCAAATAGAATTTCCACCAATAATTATTAACTTTTTGTTTTTCCACAACAGCAATATTCAAAATTACACAACACAACAAACACATTTGAATACATTTTAAGCAGGGCACTACATGTGGATGTCTTATTGAAAGGTGTTCTAGCTGACAGACTCCACCCACCGCCTGTGCTCCATTTGTACCTCGAGGGGAAAAGAAAAAATTAAATCACGCTATCGTGTCACTCTTAGGGAGCGGAGCTCTGGAGAGCCCTCCTGTCCAAATCAGACGCACCTGGTGGTTAAGTGGGTTAAATAACACGTTCAAAGGAAGAGGAAATCTTCTGCAGTGTAATTTGCGTCGCCGCCCTCGCCGCTGCTGTGCTGCAGAGAGGCCACGTGGGAATTCACATCCTGGTCATTTGGCCTTGTGTACGTTAAGTGGCAGCAGATTCTTGTCTCGCCCCCACCCCCTCACCACCACCCCTACGGTGGGCCCACTTCGCCCCCTCAGGACTCAGATCCCTATATGGTCAAACTTCTGGTCCGCTGGAGCAGCAGCAGCAGCAGGAGCAGCAGCAGCAGCAGCAGCAGCAGCATTCATCAAGCAACAGGCCTCCAGAATGTCTCAGCGCCGCCGTATCGACCGGCAGCAGGAAGCTCCTCTGCCGGTGCACTGATGGAGAAAAGATGAGCTGGATGCTGGCGTGGTGTGCTGGATGTGTTATTTTTCTCTCAGCTTTTCTCTCCCAGGCAGCTGCGGATGCTGCGTAGTTTTTAAAGCCAGACGTGTTGTTCCAGCCAAGGTATCCGGGTAGAGAGAAAGCAAAGAAAAAGTCCTGGATGATGCAAAATTAATTGGATAAAAATTTCAGAGGAATAACTCGCATCACTCCCTCGCCCTCGTTTGCCTGCTCCCGTTTTTACTCAGCTGGTGTCGCTTGTCTTCACACAAAGGGCACTCCAACGTCTCCCAGACAGGCTGAGACCGCCTTGTTTTGTGGAAGGTCCAACATGAGTGTGACGGTTTTGATAGCCGAGTAAATCTCAGCGTTGTTGCAGCAGAGTATAAACAGAGGGCTAAATGTGCTGTTTCCTGGCGATTTGTAAGGGTTTCTTTTCCCATTCATGTCAAGCTGGAGTCCAAAATGAAGAATATGTCACCTTTAAATTGGGGAGTCGTCGTTTAATCTGCGCTAAAATTGACACGCAAACTCATTTGTATGATGCGCAGCAAAGAAAAAAAACAGCATTCCCCTGAATTCATCCACATTTCTCACAGTAGCTTGGCTTCAGTTGTAAAAGTGCTCGGATAGATTTTTCCCCTCTCATTTTCCTTCCCGTAAGTGGATCAGACGGAGCAGAGACGCGGCAAGCGGCGTCTGGAGACGGCGGATTCCGTGTTTTTGGCTCGGTGGAGTGGCGGCAAACACAAAGATGTATGGATGAGAGGCCGCGCAGCGCTCCCATGCCAATGCCCTAAATGGTTAAGTGTCCCGAGTGCCAGTTGGCTTGGCAGCGGGACAACTGGCACTGCGCAGGCAGTCGCCTGAATCGCATTACTGTCAGCCAGGAGAAAGTACAAGCGGCCGACGCACGCAGGGAGAGCACTTCCATCCAGATGAATGTTTTCATTCCTGCAGCACGGACGGGAGACCCGGGGAGGCCCTGATGGATCCGTCCGAGACTCAACTCACAGTGCAAACAGGGAGGGAGGGGAGGGGAGAACACAGTGAGTCTCTTGAGTCTTTTATTGCCTTAATCATTATTTAAAGACGAACGCGTGGAAGAGTTTTATTATGGTGTTTACTGGATAATGACATTCTGTGGGCTATATTTCTATTGCGTGTAGATTTCCGAGACTCCTCAAAATGTTGTTATTCTTGCACAGTGGCAATAAAACATCATGAATCTTGAATCTTCAACGTTTAGTCACAGTTCAACCGGTCCCTATGGAACCACTTTTAGCCAAGCGGCTGCAATCAGCCCTGCATTTAAAACAGACAAGAGTAGCCGAGTGGAGTGCACCTTCCCCTAGTGGAGCTAGAATTGACGGATCCGCTGGAACCGAGCACAGCAGAACCCAGGAAGTCTGGTGGAGTCTGCTGCGTGCAATCCACAGGTGCACCGGGCCTGCACCGGTCCGGACCCAAACAGAGAGCATTAGCCCGGGGCCATGCAGGCAGGGGGGCAGGATGAGGGGCAGGACGCGGCCGCTTCATGTGCAAATGTCCCATCCTGCCAACACAAAAAGAGAAAAGGGAGCAAAACTTTCTCCTGCGGAACAGCTTGTAAAATGCAGCGCCCTGCGGCTCCATTCAAAGGACACGCAGCCACTACAGCAGCACGGCAGGAGCACACAGAGGAGTGAGCCCCGTCCTCCGGTCAGAGAGGCCGCTGAGGCCAGTTGGACCGCACCGAGCTCCTCTCACCGGCTGCTGTTCTGTTGCCTTTTGTGATTCTGCTGATGAAGCACTTATTTATACATAATTAGAAAGGTTATGCCAGCTATCGGGATCAAATGGCTGTTTAAATAACAATATGGAAAGTGAAGCCAGACTAAAGTCTCTTTGAGGGGAAAGTGCCTCTGCGTGAGTGAAACAGCCTGGATCAAAGTCCCGCAGCATCAAGCGTTTTGCCGGAGGTCATCTTCTAACTAAATCACAGGATTGGTTTCACATGAGCGTCTATCTGGGTGAAACGGTCAAAGCGGGACGTCACAAATCAATCTGCCTCCGTTCCTATTGGTCGCATCTCAATGTGACGCACTGGGCGTTTCAAAGCTCTCGCCTGAAACACTTTCCTGGCCTCTATTTCCTCGGATGCTCCCGGCAACACTTGTGCGACTCCCTCAGCCTCTGGCTCTCTGCAGGACGCCTGAGCACTGTTTATTCGTCTGCTAGCCGAGGAGCCGCTTCTTTTTTTTCCCCCTACAAAGTGCCTTTGATTTAGGAGCCTCGCGACATTGTGCTTACAAGCTCACGCAAGCATTTAGTGCACGGAGCCAAGTCTGTGACGGCAGCGCTGGAGTGCTGCAAGGGCATGGACTGCTCGCAGCGGCTGGGACGGGCCGATGATTGAGGATGATGTAGACTGAGGGGTTGTTGTTTTGTGGGCGCGTTGGGGAGGTTGGGGGGGGGGCGTTGATCATCAGTGATGAACCATGAACAAGGTGGAGGTCGAGTGGGAGCCGTGATTCAAAACGACGACGTGCAAAAACCCAAGACGTGACATCACATGACCTCCAGGTCAAACCACTGTCTGACTGAAAGATTCAATTCCAGCGGTGATCCGAGGAACTGCTCCCCCGGAATAATGTGGAGGGGGAAAGAGGATGAGGTCCAAACTGAGAATTCAAAGCATGCAAGCACAACATTGCTGCTGCTCCGTCTTCTCCTTCTCCTTCTCCTCCTTCTTCTTCTTTGTTTTCTTCAATTAAATCATTGTTACATTTTCAGATGTTTGCAACACTGCAGTTGTTCCTTTTAAGCCTTTAAGTCTTTCTCACATTTCTGTTCCGTTTTCCATAATTTAATGCATCCATCATGGCCTATAAGACATAATATAAATGTACAGCGCACCAGACCTCCCCGTCAGCCCCGCAGTAATTCAGCCGCAGAGAATATCACCTCAGACAGAGGCCCGGTTTTAAGTGAAGATGGATCTTCCATATTTCCAGAGAAATTACATGATGTAATGCACTTTGAGAGCGGAGGAAGATTTATACCTTTTCATTTGACACCGGAGCCATTTATCAAGGAAGAGGCGCGGAACGCAGGCAGCACTCGGCTTGTTTTAGCAATGATAATGCTGTGCAAATCATTTTCAGCCCAGGAGTTTTTTGTGTGTGCGTGTGTGTATTTTCTTTTCTTTTTTTTTGAGGAGGAGGAGGAGGAGGAGGATGAGAGATGGCTTGTTGTTGCCGCTGCCACCGCCGGTGAGGTTAAGAGCACCCGAGGACCCTGTGTAGGAGGAGCAGGAAGGTTGGGGGTGCACTCGGGCCGCTCCACACGCAGGGGGAGATGGCATTTGAGCGCGCCACAAACGAGGAAGAGTGCCTCCGCAGGCCGAGATTGAGAAGAGCGAGGGGCCTTGTGGTGTCAAGATGAATCTTGACTTGAAGCTCCGCCTCAAAACCGCCACCACCGCAGTTTTACCTCCAATCTTTGCCTTCAGTTGCGATTCAGGTAAATGATCGAATGGTATTTTTATTCTTCCCCGTTGACAGAACGCAAAGACGTCGCATCAGCGGCGCTGCGGCCAACAAACGACAGCGGCGTGATAAAAAATGCTGGTAATTATTTCCCTCCCCTCAATCCCCCTCCCCCCCCAAAGAAAGAGAGCTTCGACAGAGTGTAAGTTCTAATTTAACCTGCCACTAATTAATCGTCACATTAGCATCAGAGATCTTGCAGTTAACAGAGGGGTTCAGGCCGTCGCTGCAACATCAGCGTTCACTGATTCATGTTCTGCTGTTTATTCTGTTTCTCTCGCCAAAAGAAAAATAAATAAATCTGTTTTTTCTGACAGTTTTGTCTTTTAATATAAGCGAGTGAAATGCACTGTTTTTGGTTTTTCAGATCAGGCCGACAGGAGGCAGGACATCCCATCACCTGATGGGAGGAGGAGGAGCCAGTGAGGTGGCTCCGCCCCCTCAGGACACATCGATACGCAACTCGTTGGCCACAGACATCTGGACGGGGACCTTTCCACAGCAAGGGGAACCGTTCACCCTCAAAACTGACCCATCAGAGTTGAGTGCAGGGGGAGCGGAAGAGTGGGCGGTGCAGTGACAGGACGCAGCCACTGGGGGGGTGAAGGTGGATCTGGGGACACCGCGTGATGAGTTAGCCATCGTTACCGCCGCAGACACTGGAGACAGAACGCCGCTTTGTGGTCAAAGAGGAGGGTGACAGCGGCGGGGGGGGGGGGGGGGCGGTGGGGTGCGTCTGTGCATGTGTGTGTGTGTGTCTGCACTACCAACATGTTTCCTTAAGCCTGAATACATCTCCATATCCCATATTGACTTTTCCCGGGCTCACTGACCCCTGCTTGGAGAAGACCAGCTCGTCCTCCACCCAGACATCAGGTCAAACACTGACATTTAATCCTGCTCCACGCACACACACACACACACACACGCACACACACACACACACACACGCACACGCACACACACACACACACACACACACACACACACACAAATAAAACAGATAGACAGATTGTGGAGAAATCTGCACAGAAATACCTCTCTCTCTCTCTCTCTCTCGCCCTCCCCCCCCCCCCCCCCCCCCAGCCCCGCCCCCCTGCCTCAGCAACTGAAAACAAACTAAGTTTTGTTCTGTGCGCCGTCATTAGCACATAAAGCCTCTTTTCTTGGCCTTTAATCAGACGGCCGATGCTTTGCCATGGCTGGTTAGCTCCTCCATAGAGTGCTCATTGTGCCGCCCGCTGAAGAGCCGTGGATCATGGGATCGCCCGACGCGCATTCCTACCACCCCACCCACCCCCGCCCCCCTCCTTTTTTTTTTTTTTTTGAAAGCCATGGTGTTGAAGAGTGGCTGTGTTTAATGGCTAAAGCGCTTTTAAAGCGTTATTCCCCCGCAGCGAGTATCTTCACCATCATCTTCATCATCGTCAGGACAGAGGAGGAGGTCTTGTGGGCTAATCAGTGGATTCATTATGGAGATTATTTCACTGTCCAACCGGTCTGTCACTGAGCCCGGGCGGAAATGGAGAAAGTCCGGTCCAGAACACTCTGTTCTGGACGGCAGGCCTTGGTGATGTCACAAAGGGCACCGAGAGCTCGCTAATGGCTTTCCCAGAAGACAAATTTATGCAACCAGGTGTAAAAAGTTTCAGATATTTTAAACTTAAAAAAACCAAACTGGATACATAGAAAAATCTTTTTCAATATTTCTCCGATACTTCAG
This sequence comes from Nelusetta ayraudi, assembly GCF_046127955.1. NCBI lineage: Eukaryota > Metazoa > Chordata > Actinopteri > Tetraodontiformes > Monacanthidae > Nelusetta > Nelusetta ayraudi. The sequence continues at coordinate 2,893 of NW_027466341.1, read as the reverse complement.
AAAACACGTTGAAGGTCCAACAAGAGTTTATTGATTTTATTTCTCAGTCAAACCAGTTCACTGTGGGACCCTGAGGGTCTGAGGAGGGTCGGAGAGGGTCCGCGTGGCCTGCAGCCCCCCCCCCACCCACCCCCACTCCCCCGCTCCTCCCCCACCCCCCTGTTAAAACACCTTTCTCCCTCATCAGCCGGGAGAACAAGAGACTTGGGAGGCGAGGGCCCCTCGTGCTCGAGCCTGTGATGAACCCTGGGGGGTCAGGGGGGATGTCGGGGGGGGGGGCTACTCTGTTGTGTTCTCTCTCTCTCTCTCTCTCTCTCTCTCTCTCTCTCTCTCTCTCTCTCTCTCTCTGCTCCTCGGGCTGATGTGCTCGGCTCAATTCAGGCGCAGCTGCGGACGAAGAGGAGGAACATGGGGAGGGGGCACGAGGACCTGAGGGTGGGGGGGTGTGGAGGGGGGAGGAGGGTGGGGAGGGTGGGGGGCAAAGGCAACTTGCGAAGGAAATATTGGGGGTCGGGGGGAGGACAAAGATGAGAGGTAGACGAAGAGACAAACAAACAAACAAACAGATGAGGTTTGGAAAAGAAAAAGGTGCGGCGGAGGAACAAAAGAGGCGGAGCGGGGGGAGGAAAGGGGAGGGGGGGAGGGGGGGTGCACGAGAGGAATGAATCGAAGCGCACGCTTTTTTTTCTCTCTCTTTCCATCTTTCTGTCTGTCTTTCTTTCCACGCTGCAGTTGAGTGAAGGAGAGACGGTTGAGAGACGAGACGCTGCGGTTTCCTCAGTCTAAATTTAAACCTGCGGTCGCCTTAACTGACTGCTGCCTCTGTCAGTGTGTGCGTGTGTGTGCGTGTGTGTGTGTGTGCGCGTGTTAGCCACCTTCACTCACTACCAACCAATCATCAGATTGTCTTTAAATTGCTTTTTATTTTTCTACTTTTACTCACATTTGCTGGAAAATGTGCTATTTTTTCATTTTACTGCCGATGTCTTTTGTCTCTCACACTTCAATGAATGCAACGCAGTGAACTGAGGGCTTTTGTTGTGTCGTTGTGGATCCTGGATGTGAACGACAACGGTGAAATAAAGCTGAATTTCATTCGTCGAAGCTCAAAGAATTCCCATCCAGCGACATCAACGTCAACATCCACATCGCACCACCGACTCCTCGCCATCCCAAAGCCTGTTTGTGTGTGTGAGGATTTGTTTGTTGACTTAACCATGGACATAAATACTTGAATTTGTTCTGCAACCGGATCATGTGGTGTATGTTTTTTTTTTTTTTAGCAGATTCCATTTCTCACCATTTCTCCTGCACTGCAGAGAAACACAGAGAGAGACTTCCTCCGGGTTCCGTTCTGTTTTTCTGGCCTTCAAGCGTCGACGCGGCTGCGCCTTCTCCGAAGACGGCGCAGCAGAAACTCAGCGGCTCGAAGGCCTCCACGCATTTCCTCTGACCTTTCAGTCTCAGGAAGCATTCACAAGTGCAGTGTGTGTGTGTGTGTGTGTGCGTGTGCGCGGTGTGTGCAGGGGTTCGTTGTTGCAACAATCACATCGTTCAACTGTGCATTTTTCTGGCTCCTCCCCACTTTGCACGAGACTCATCGGAAGCCTCGTGCGAACCTTCCCTCGGGTACCCGGCGTTCCCTGCGTGTTTGCCTGCGATAAAAAAAAAAAAAAAGTTTTGAAACAAAAGTGCGGAAAATAGTGCGGAAGTCGCGAAGCGGCCTGGCGTTAGGCTGCGACGCTGCCTCACACAAAACATCTGCTGCCACCGCCACGGCTTTCCCTTCGTCTTCCCGGTCGGGATTACTCCCAGGATTCCTGCAGCATTCGGCAGCTTCTTCCTCTGGAAAAATGTGTCCTTTTTTTTTACGTTTGTGTATGTATATGTGCAAGTATGTGTGTGTGTGTGTGTGTGTGTGTGTGTGTGTGTATGCCAGCTGTTGCTGTCAAGCCGCGCTGATCACGTTTAATTGTGATGCGCACAGTGGCAAAAAAAAAAAAACCCGCTAACACAACGGCGGGTAATTGAAATGTTATCCCAATCTTATCTGAGATGATTACTTAAACACTACATTTCTAATGCATGTTGAATTAGGCAATTACATGCATTTAACGAGGGCTGGTGCGAGCATGTGTGTGTGTGTGTGTGTGTGTGTGAGAGAGAGAGAGAGAGAGAGAGAGGGAGAGGGAGGGAGAGAGAAGGAGGGGGGGGGGCGGAAGAATTAGCACACAATGGGGCGGGAATATTAAGTGTTTCAGCCAGTGAGTGTGGGGTCAAAGGTCACACGGTGCTTATAGGCATATTAGCCACTTGGTTATGATAAATTATCGCTCCGTTGCCCCGGCAACCGCTGTGTTCACAGGCGTCATGGAGCTGGGATTGTGTGAACTGGGACGGCCTTAATGGAGCAGGCAGGCAGAAAAACAGCCTTTTCAGGCATGTCCTTCCGGAGAAATGAAGAGATGAATGCACACGTAAGCCAACAGAGAGCATTTGGATGCGTTCTGCTGCTTTTCCTTTCCTGTGCTGCACACTGGGCCTTGAGCATGTGATCCCAATTGGGGAATAAAAACATCAATATACACACAGTGGGGTCACCACTGCCCCCCCCCTCCCCCCCTACTCCCCCTCTGTGAGCTCATTAAGGGTGTGTGTCTGGCTGTGGGAGAGATACACACGCTCTCGTCATGTTTACATGCAGCGGCAGCAGCAGCAGCGGCGCCCCCCACCCCCCCACGCCCCCCTCCTCCCCACAGTACCCTCGCACGTGCACACGCGTGCACACACACACACCTGTGTCACATGCTTCATAATTAGCTGATTGAAGTCTAAGTTCATTAGCATGGCTGCGTCCACCATGCAAGTGCAGAATGAAGAGAAGCCCTGCTGG
>NW_027466340.1:10000-41509 GCF_046127955.1 Nelusetta ayraudi | reverse complement strand
CAACAGCCTAATGATGCATTCTGCAGCTCGCTGCTGGTGAAGGATCTTCAGCATGAGGTCAACTTCAGCAAACTTAGAACACTGGGCCCGTGCCAGAGTCTAAATGATGACACAGGAATGTCTACTTTATGTTTTTTAACGAACAAGCCCATACTTATTATTTTAGTTGGTAATATTTCAAAAAAAAGAAAAGATAAGAGGCTAAAAGTAACACAACTGCGGATGCTGATGGATGAGCGAGACTAAATTGGGAGTAACTGCCAACAGAAGGTGAGACCCCCCCCCCCCCCCCCCTCCCCTGCTGGAAATGTGAGTTGAGGTTTTGTGTTGCAGCTGCTCAGCAACTTCACATTGTAGCACATTTTGTTTTTTGGAGGGAATTGTTCAATAATTTCCCGGCGTGAAGGAGTTTACGTGCATTGGGTTGAAAGGAAGTTCCTTCAGGGACGATGACTTTACGCCGCGTTGCTACAAATGAAGCTTTTATCGGGAGCTCAGCGATCAACTCCATTTATGGCTCATTAGTTTGAGCGTTTGCTTGGATCGCTGCTTTATTTTGAAAAAGCCAGAGCAGATGTTGAATGTCTAATTGGGAAAACGGGCCCATATTCATTTTATTTAGAGAACTCCTCCGTTCGACTTTGGCCAGCTCCAATCAATACCAGTTACATTTCCAGAGAGAAGCAGCCGTCAGCCAAAGCAGCCCCGAGTCCATTAATGCAATGGTAAACACGTGTGAGCCCGGCTGTGAGCCCGGCTGTGAGCCCAGACTGCGTGCGTGGTCTCCCAGGAGACGGTAAACATGTTCAACGCAGACAAACACGCGGGAGGTTTCCCACCCTGGAGCGTGTTGAAGGTGAGTGAGGCGACAGAAGACCACTGTGTATGACTGGAACAACGATACCAACAATAATAATAATAATAATAACAATAATTCACTTATATTGTACATGAATGAATAGTGTTGTTATAACGTCTTGCAGGAAATTGTGTCTGTGCTCGGTGGACTGTTGGTTGCATTAAAAATCCTCATATTTGTGAAGTAGTGTGACTTCTTTTGTGACTCCTCATCTCCTGACACACACACAGTGACACTGGCTTGTCACACCCACATGAATTCATCCCTTCCGCGTCAACACGTCTCCGCGTCCATTAAAGAAAAGACAAAAGAAAAAAGCAACGCGTGCTTTTGCCTTCCAGCGTCACGCTGCAGTGAGAAACAACACCAATGTCACAGTTATGTCTCTTTAATAGGCTTTACAATGGCGAGATTAAAAAGCTAGTTTAACATGTTTGCGTATTTTTATGCACGTGGATGAAATAAATAGCAAACAGAACAAGAACAAAACAACAACAACAACGACGACGATGCAAAAGAAAAGAAAAAACAAAACAAAAAAGGAAGCAAAGTTGAGGCGCCGGGAAGTTTTTGCAGCTTTTCACCAAAAGCACCGACAAGAAAATGAAGCGACGCGTTGTGGAAATCTGGGTTTGGTTTTTTTTGACTGGCATACGTACTCCCACACTCAGCAGAGCGCGTGTAAATATACACACACACACACACACACACGCAAACACACACACATATCGAATGAGAGAAGCAGAAGCTTGCAGACGTGCCCACCGAGAGGACGGCGACACAAACACGCACACAACCGCAACACTTGACCTGGAATATGTGCCATGTTTACTTTGCCATTTTCCAAAAGCACGACACCAAGGTTTGCACGGAGCGCTTCAAGCAGTGAAGGAAAGAACAGGGAAGAAGAATCGATGCTTGCAGGGAGGCCGCGTCAGCCACAAACCTGCCGCCACCGCTTCAGATCGGCCCGACCCGAGAACCGGGCCGCAGGTCTCGGACTGTATATGGCAAAAGCTGAGTGAGATGCGGTAACTCTGTTACTCAACCCCAACAGGGCTCTTAAACCTGAAAGAGTAACGAGCGCTTGAAGGGCCGAGGCTCTGGAACGTCTCGCGCTGAGGCTCCTGCGACGTCGTGACGCAGGCGGAACGAAAGCTGCAACAACGCGGCTCCTCCGCAAGCTAACCCAAGCTAGCGTCGCGCTACTGTTACACTTATGGAAGCTGAGAGAGAAACAGTGTGTGTGTGTGTGTGTGTGTGTGTGTGTGTGAGACTCTATTTAATGCTTTGAATGGCTTTTTCACGTTAGTGCTTAGCAGGTTGAATCTGGACGACCAATAATGTCGAGCTCACCTGAAAAGAATGCTAATTTTGCAACCAGCAGCAAGTAGGTGACTTGTGATTTAAAAAAAAACAAACAAAAACAACAAAACACAGACAAATAGTTCAAGTTCAGTGTTACATCAACCGGGACACGACATTTACTGTTCTACTGTAAACATATAAATAAGTTTAACCGGTAGAGAGAAGAAAAAAGCTCAACAAAACAAAAGAAAAAACAAAAACGAAAAATCCTTCAGAGATACAAAATAAAAAATAAAATCAAAGGTCTAGGAGGAGTAACACAACGGTCCGGCGGAGGTATCTGTGTGCTTTAGCGTGTGAATGAAGGGCGACAACGACGCTCGCTGAGAGAGACAGCTCGTGGTTGGACGAGCTGCACTGACGCTGCCTACACTTCACCAGGAAATAAATAAAAATCCACTCTAAGCCTGAAAAACATGATCAAACTCCGTCTTCATGATACCGACAATGCACCACTACATAAGGTAAAATCAATTCAAAAGAGCCATTAAAAAAAACACGCAGCAGCACGGCGTTATGAGAAGGCCACTGGTGCCCGCTGGCTCGGCTGCGTCACAGTGAGAAGCAGGTGGAGGAAGACCTGCTGCACCGCTGGTATCAGCAACATGAAGGTTCTGCTGTGGTATAAAGACTGCGGCGCCTACTGACAACATGACGTGTAAAGAGATATATTAACTTGATTGAATTATTTAATGATAAATCACCTGACTTCAAATGAGCGTGGATTTTCTTTTGCTTTTGCAGAATTTAATCATCAAATTTTATTGACAGTTTGATTGATTTTTTTTGTTTTGTTTTGTTTTGTTGCTCTTGAGAAATAATGACGAGAGATGAAACAACTCTTATTTGCATTTCAATGGCATTTTCTTTAAAAAAAAAAAAAAAAGTATAAAAAAATAGCAGTTTTCGAAAATATTTTCCACTGTACAAACTGCATTCAGAGAGACAGGAAGACGTGAGAGCACCAGTCATGGAAAAAAAAATTAAATATTGACCAACCGGCGATATGGAGAGACAGAAACAAACAAACAAACAAACAAACACATTCATACTGTACAAGGATACATATACAAAAAATACACTCATTTGTTGCTGTTCAATAAAATTCATAATATTAACTCTTATACACAAATATACACTTGTGTACTTGGGATAAAAAGGGGGGTGGGGGGGGTCGGGGAGGTGAAGACAGCATCGATAACAAAGGAACGTTTACTTCACGCCTCATATATGCAATAAATACATCCCAGAAGTTACCAGTACATGGCTTTTGGCCGGACGCCTCCGTCCTGATTTCTAGGTTTCTAAAGTGGAGCCTTGGCTCCAGAACAGGGCCCATGTGTTTCTAATGATCCATTAAGTGGAGCAGCATTGTTGTTCTGTGTGTGTGTGTGTGTGTGTGTGTGTGTGTGTGTGTGTGTTATTTTTTTGTTTTTTCTCTTCTGATTCTAATCGGCACCGAGCCACTGCAGGGTTCATGTGTGTGTGTGTGTGTGTGTGTGTGTGTGTGTGTGTGTGTGTGTGTGTGTGTGATCACTGCAGGGTTCATGTGTGTGTGTGTGTGTGTGTGTGTGTGTGTGTGTGATCACTGCAGGGTTCATGTGTGTGTGTGTGTGTGTGTGTGTGTGTGTGTGTGTGTGTGTGTGTGTGTGTGATCACTGCAGGGTTCATGTGGGTGGGTGGGCTTTTTTTCGGCCAAACCGTGCCTCCAGAAAAACCCTGCGATTGTGTGGGGTTTTTTTTTTTTGCATTGTTTTGTTGTTATTATTGCCCCCTCCGACCCCCCGCCCCCCCAACCCAAAACACTCCCCCCCCCCACACACACACACACACACAAACGCACACCCTGCCCTCCACAAGTCTTTTTTAAGGCTGCAAAGCCGCTACAAGCGCTCGTTACGGCACACGGCGAGTCCACCACTCACTCGCAGCGGCGTGAGGGGGGGGGAGGGGTGGCGGAGGTGGGAGTGGGGGTGGGGGTGGGGGTGAGGGTGAGGGTGAGGAGTGTCGGAAGGCGAGAATGAGTGAGCACTATCGTACCGGCTTCCAGGGGCGGCGGTGCCAGGAGGCGGAGCCTGGGCAGGGCTGCAGGTTGCACTGCTCCATGTCGGGGGGCTTGTCCAGCACGTCACAGTTGTAGTCGCTGAGCCGCTGGCCGCTGGGCCGCTGGCAGACCACCAGGCGGGTCCTCCTGCCGCCACCGCACGTCTGGGTGCACTGGTGGTGGGGGGGGGGGAGAGTTAGCTACTATTTTGACATTATATTTTATAGGTCACATGGGTGGTGTTGTGTGACGCCAGCTGATGAAAGACGCCGCACAGCACCACCCGACTCCAAACGTTTAAGGTGCGAAGACGACATCGGAAAATGCTGTGCGTCTGTTATGGAAGAAAAATACCGACGATCCTCCCCAAAATATCTCCAGAGGTCCGTCTGGCAAAGGGCCCATTGAGCACGAGTGAACAGGTCGAGGAGGCCTCTCTCACTCCTCCCTGAGGGCAACCAATCTCAGCGTCTTCACTGCCAGTACTGAAACCTAGCGGCAGGCGAGTGAACTGGTTGCCACGTGGCTCGCTGTGACGCACGGTGCTGTCCAGCTAAACTCTGGCCACAGCCGCTTGGGACTCGGACCTTTCTCTCCGAATGTTCTGGTGAAAACACAAGCGCGGTGGCCCACACTCTCTTTCTTCTTCTGTGGTTCTGAAAGCGCAGGCTGCAGTGCCAACACTGATGCTGGCTACGCCAGCGAGGTGTCGCTCGGGCTCGGCCGGAGGAGGTTTTTGATTGGAGCTCGGCAAGGTGGGTGCACGAGATCTCAGACAATCGAGAATTGGGAGAATTAGCATTAGCATTAGCGTTAGCATTAGCTGGTCTCCTTCCCAACACCAGTGGGGCACTGTCTGACTTGAACTGATGAATTCAATTTTAATTTAATTTAAAAACTTGGATTAAATCAGAATTAGCAACTGTTAACGACACCTGCTGCAGTGAACGGTTTGCTGCTCAAAAGAAGAATTGGTTTTCTTCCATCCACAGGCCCTTCTACTCCTCCTGCGGATTCGCAGGGGCGTGGCCAGAGCTGAGCCACAACCCTCAGACGTAATTGCTGCAATGTGAATGAGAGTGTCTGACCAATGTCTTTACGTAGGAAAGCCTCTGACTTTGGTCAAAGACTGCAGGCAGAGCAAAGACAAGGCTGCTCGAGGACTCGGACTGACAGGTGCAAACACAGTCACCAACATGTGGGAAAAGGGCTGCGAGTCTGATGGCGCCTCACCTCCCCCCAGACGCTGTAGTTCCACAGTGGGCAGGGCCCCGAGTCGCAGCTCTTGGACTCGGCCGGTTTCACCCTCTCGTCGCAGTAGCTGTTGCTGCGGCCGTCGGCGTCCTGGCAGACCACCACCCGCCTCTGGAAGCCCCCCGCACAGGTGCTGGAGCACTGCAGGGCACAGGGTGCAGAGTGAGGGAGTGAGCAGGGAGCCGCAGGTCGGCGGTCACGTGGAGGTCATTTCTGCTTTTGGGGTGTGTGGAGGAGATGGCGATCGACACTCATGTTGCTTGCTAGCTAACGTATGCTAACGTATCAGATGACAGAGACAAGCGCCTTGATATGCGTCAAGAGTTGAGCGTTAGATGGACCTAACGGAGAGAATCCGGTCATTTTTCAAAATAAAATTGTCTCCGCGGCCCGTTACCAAATGATCCACCCGAACCGGCACCGGTCCACGGCCCGGTGGTTGGGGACCACTGCCCTATATGACTGAGCTCAAAGGTGAAATAAAGAGTCCTTCAAAAGTCCTGACTTGTGGTCCGAACCTATTCTAACAATTCCCACAATGCATCATCAGACGCCTCCAAAACAAAAAGATAAGCAGAAATCTTGTTTTGGAACAACAACAAAGACAAGGAATCATCATCTACCTTCCTCCAATCAGCAACAGAGAAATCGCTCACGCTATCGTTTCTCTGAAAAATCACGCAAATCCGTACTGAAGAATGCAACCTGGTTAAAAAGCCGAAAAATAACTGGTAGAAGCTCGTGAGTTATTGGTAGAGGCTACATGAAAGAACAACAATAACAATAGTAGTAAAGTGCTGGCATTTGCGCTAACACTGTTGGAGGTAAACCAACACACAGCTGACTGTGCAGAGGGAAGTTGGAGGAGCAGGCGGTGGAGGGGAGGGGGGGCAGAGGCTTCGGAGGAATTCGGCCTCCTGCGTCGCGTCGGAGAGGAAAAACATGGGAACGCTCGGTGTGAAATGTGGTAACTATTTGTCGGCTCTGCTTAGCGCTAGCGCTGGAGCGACTGGATGAAACCACTTTGACGACTAAACACGCTGGCAAGCACACAAACAAATGGGAGGTCACAGTGCGTCTGACACGTTGAAGTGGCTGCTGTGAGGGCCAACTGCAGCTGTCTGTGAGTGGCCGTTAAGATCGGGGGTGGGGGCGGGGGGGCAATTTCACGGTGAGATGAACGGCAAGAAAGAGTGGAGTCAACAGAACAACAAGCGGCCCGTCCACACACCACTGCACCTTTCCTTGGCGCCGGGCGGCTCCAGACACTGCGGTTCGAGCCTGATGGGTATCGGGGGTTGTTCTCGCTTTTCTGGCACCGCTCGTTGCAAAAAGAGAACTCCGAGGTGTTGCACACATTTTCCCGCGTGCGTCAGAATCAACCTCCACCACCACCACCACCACCACCGCCACCGCCACCACCGGACCCCCAGCTTGCAGTTTGCAAAGCGCCTCGCCGCACGCCTGCGGCCTCCTGGCCTGAGAAATGGACCAGGTGCAAGCAGCCAGTTAATGAGCTCAACAGAAGGGGTTTACGGGCGCTCGCGGGCTCCGCCCCCTACACCGACAACAACACCCGGGCCTCCAATATGGCCGCTGCCCGGCGGTCTTGAATTGTACTTCTGCGTCCCGGGGGCCCATCAGAGCAGCGGCTCAGAAGTGTCATTTCCCATCGTGCCTCTGTAACTCCTAACGCCACGCATCAGAACGTATGAGCCAATCAGAACGAGCCCAAACACAGCATGCAGGAAGCTGTGACGCCACATTCCGAATAAACTCTGTTCTAGGGAGTTCCTGGCCTTTCAAAAGAAACATTTTTGGATTTATTATGAACCATGTTTCAGGTTGGCTAGACTTTTGTTTTCATATTGCGGTCTACGGGGAAAATGCCTTTTGGAACTAAAGCGATCTTTTTTCTTGCAATACCAAGGGTGGCCACTGGGGGGAATCAGCAAGCCTGCAGAGCTAAGGTACGACATCCAGCTCTGACAATACATCTGTGAATACACACAACATGGACCATATCTAATAATAATTCATAAGAAAAAGGAAAGCAACCAAAAGTAGCCTAACGATGATGTCACGGTCAACATACTGCTCCCCAGGGTCCCGTCCTCCACTGGTTATCGGCCGAAGGGACGTTCCACCTGCTGTGGCCCGGGTGGCGGCCCGGGTCCTGCGGGTATCCGTAGGGCTGGTTGTTGACGTCGTGGTAGACGGAGGAGGAGCAGGCGCCGGCGCCGCACTCCTGCTCCGCCGACGGCTTCTCGTCCGGGGGGCAGAAGGAGGGGTCGACGGGCAGGTGGTAGTTGGAGCAGTCCACCTGGCGGGTGACTCGGCCCACACCGCAGCTCACCGAGCACTGGGGGGAGGGAGGACGGAAGGCAGACTGAGCAGGACTTCCACCAGGCAGGATTGGCAGATTTGCAGAACCACATCAGTACCAAAATAGGAACGTAATTGGAATTTTGTTGAAAAAGCGATGACAAAAAAGTGGAAAAATAGTGTCCCAAAATGAACTACAACACAAACACTGCTAGTATCCGCTTCCACAGGGAACATTTTGCAAAAATTGAGTTTGTTTTTTTTGTTCTGTTTTTTGAGGTTCAAGCAGGTACTTGACCTTTTTTTCCTGAACAGGCTGCTACCTGCCCTACGCCTGCGTCCTCTGGCTGCTACCTGCCCTACGCCTCTGTCCTCTGGCTGCTACCTGCCCTACACCTCTGTCCTCTGGCTGCTACCTGCCCTACGCCTCTGTCCTCTGGCTGCTACCTGCCCTACGCCTCTGTCCTCTGGCTGCTACCTGCCCTACACCTGCGTCCTCTGGCTGCTACCTGCCCTACGCCTGCGTCCTCTGGCTGCTACCTGCCCTACGCCTGCGTCCTCTGGCTGCTACCTGCCCTACGCCTCTGTCCTCTGGCTGCTACCTGCCCTACGCCTGTGTCCTCTGGCTGCTACCTGCCCTACGCCTGTGTCCTCTGGCTGCTACCTGCCCTACGCCTGCGTCCTCTGACTGCTACCTGCCCTACGCCTCTGTCCTCTGGCTGCTACCTGCCCTACACCTGCGTCCTCTGGCTGCTACCTGCCCTACGCCTGCGTCCTCTGGCTGCTACCTGCCCTACGCCTGCGTCCTCTGGCTGCTCGGAATGGAAAAGAAAACACTCCAAACACTCAAGAAGATTAGGAAAAGAGAAAAAAAAAAGTTGGAAATAAAACAAACGGGAAAAAAAGGACCTTCTCACGTGGACGAGGAATTCCCTGCTGTCTGCTAATCAACTCGCACTTCTTGCAGAGCTGAAAACTTGATTGCGCGGCTTTACTGTTGTCTCGCTACAGTACAGATATCTTCCATTCATTTCTCTGACACAACAGTTTCCCAGCTTCCAAAGCAGCCCAAGTGTCTGGACTGGAAACACACACCGAGCTCCAATCAGGACATAATGAAGTAAAGACTTGATTCTTGGAGATGCTTGACTGTGGCTGATGACATGATGAAAAGGCTGCACAATAATCATCGACAGGCCCTGCTGGCCCTGTAATGTTGTCATCATTGTATGAATTATACAACTTGGACTCTCTCACGGTGGCCAAACAAATACTTTCCTGTCGACGCTCCGAAAAAGCAAAAGACAAAAACGATAAAAAATCTTTGGAGATGATTTTTCAGGATAAAAAAAACGAGGCCTGTGGGAACTGAGGACCCCCCCCCACCACCACTCAGCGGAAGAAGGATGCTCCACTCACTGGGGACCACTCGCCGGCTCGCCATTGGCCGCAGGGGCTGAAGCAGGCGGACAGCTCCGGGGGGCGGGGCAGGTGGGCGCACTGCGACTCGTCGGCCACTCCCCCCTGGGCGTCTCTGCAGCTGACGTAGCGGGCGCGCTTCCCCTTGCCGCAGGACACCGAGCACTGGAGGAGGAGCAGAGCAGAAGAAGTGCTCAGGAATCTGAAGGAGGTTCTGGCCGTTTCTATTTATTCACTTAAATTTCTGTACTGTGCAAACACTTCGTCCTGCACCCTTTCATTCATGTCTAGCTATTTTATTCATTTGATGTTTTCCTTTTCACCTGTCTTTTTTGTGTATTTATTTTATTTCCTGAAGCTGTTGTTGCTTGAAGTTCCCACTGAAATTGGCACATTTTTCCATTTCCCCACAGCTGCTTGTTTAAAAGGGAGCTTTCCCTGCAGTTCATCGCCACTTCATTACATCACGCTCAGCAACGACGCATAAAAAAAAACCTTACACTTCTCCAACAGCCAAAGGAACACGTTAATGAAACACATGGATGGTTGCTTTTGGTGCGTGCGGAGAAGGAGGTGTTTGCGACGTGCGCTCTTGCCGTCGTCCCGCAGTGACCGAGCGGCTCGGCTCTCAGCCGCACTGCAGCTCGCAGCGCAGTCGCGGGGCTGCGGCTTGTAAAATATCCTGCCATAGTCAGCGACGCATGTATGTGTGTGTGTGTGTGTGTGTGTGTGTGTGTGTTATTCCCGGGACCACACTGACGCTGGCCCCTCTTTGACACGTGAGCTCACTCTGACTCTGGGATTGACAGACTCCACTTGAGTGCTTTTTAAAGGTGAAATCTGCTTTTCATTTGTGACGAGTCGACGGCACGGTGCAGCTTCTCAGCTCACACGGCCAGACGTGCACGCGCCTCAGCTCTGGCCATGTGGGGTTAAAATGTTGCAGAACACACTGTCACCCGTGTTGTCTGCAGAAAAAAAGTGCTTTCATTTGAAGTGTAATGTAGCCTGCATGCTAGCTCCAATGAAAATCTCTGTTTATGGAGCTGAATTCTGTTGAAGAAGAAAACATATTGAAATGCAATTTGAATGGAAGTTAATCATAACAATTTCTCAGCAATTTTACAATTTGGTTTATTTTTAGACCCAGCGGAATTGATTTTGGGGGATTTTTTTTTTTATCTTAAACAATTTGAATCTCTCTCGCCAGTCAGTTAACACTTTACGAATGAGGAAAGTCCATCTTTCACTTCTGTTGTTTGCATTGCCAGTGTGGGACCTTTAAAAAGTCTCTTGCTGTGTCACTTACTGCCGTCCAGGAGCCGTATCTCCACTGGGTCAGGAACTGGGCCGAGTTGTCGGGCCGAGGCGTGCTGTGAGGAGGAGGTGCACGTGCACAGGGAGGCATCTCGCAATCCTGAAAAGAAAAGAGAAAAGAAACTAAACAATTATTGCAAAGCACTTCAACGCTGGTGGAGGTACCCCCCTCCCCCAAAAAAAACCCCAAGGACTTTGAGAAAAGCAAACAGCAGTGGAGACCTCAGTTGCAGCAGGGACCAAGAGGCTCCGCCCACCCTCACACTCATAAAGTGCTCTTATGTCATAGAGTTAAATCACTCAGGGATGAGGAACGTCTTCTGCTGCACGCACACTTGAAACAGCAGGCGCTCCGGGACTTTGCTGAGGGTTGGTAGTCTCTGAAGTCTTTTTGTTTTTTTTTTTTTGCTATTTGCTATTTGTGGATACCAGTTTGCAACCGCCGGAATGCATTAAACAAACAGAAGTGGTTTGTTGGTTGTTGTCCCAGGACGGTACGCTGACCACGCCCACCTGACTGTCTCTGGGCCTCAGGGCGGCGTTGCACTCCCTGTCGTCCACCGTGTCGCCGTAGGCCCCCGACACACACCTGACGGCTCTCATCTGGTAGCCGTGGCCGCAGCTCACCGCGCACTGGGAGGAGGAGTCGGGGGGGGCAAAATAACACACGCACAATCACACACGTGCACACGTATTAACGCAGGGAATCTCGAAAGTCTAGGTGAGCAAGTCAGCAGATGACTGAGGAGGGTATCACACGGACACACACACACAGACACGGACACACACACACAGGTGCACACACACGCACACTCAGTGGCTACTTTATCTGGTCGACCCTGCGAGGACCTTCGCTCTTGGTGTTGTGGGCTCAACAAAGTTCACTCCGATTCTGCTCCGTCAAGCGGTTCAGTTTCCAGATGCGTCTCTCTCTTCAGCATCCGAGCCGAACAAGAGAACGAGAACGTGCGGCCGCGCGACCCTTGACACAGTTTGGCGTGTCGGAGGCGACCCCACAGGGTTGAGACTGAAAAGCGGAGGACAGGAAGTGCGACGGGACGGTGGGTTTATTTGAGCAGCCAGTTGTAATGGCGCAGGAATTAAGCGGGCCGATAAATTCCAGCTCTGCAAATAGGTCCGGGCTCGCGGGGACGCGGGTGACGGAGGGGCGTGGGGGTGGGGGTGGGGGTGGGGCATTAGGGACTCTGTATAAACACCAGATAGATGTTTAACCTGAGCTATGAATGGCTAAAGGACTCCATTCATACATGTTTGTGCTTCAGCCTAACAGGGCTGAATATACAGAGGAGTGGGTGAAGAGCTGGATTTGGGAGCACAGAGAGGAATATATATACATGTGTCACAGTGTGTGTGTGTGTGTGTGTGTGTGTGTGTGTGTGCAGCCTGCATTGTGGGTCAGGTTTAGTCTGACAGGATATGAGGGGAAAGTGAAAGCACCGCGGAGGAAATGGCAGCTGGAGTCGGCGCACACTCCTCCGTAACTCGCAAGCGCTATCGGATTCCCTGCACACACACACACACACACACACACACACACACACACACACACACACACACACACACACACACACACGCTTGAAACACACATTCCCACACGCTGCATTCATTCCCTCTCTGACAAGGCACACATGCATGCATGCACGCCAAACAACGGATTGGAATCCAAACAAGACGAGCCGCACAAGTCAAACTCTACATCAAGTCACCTCGCCGTGATTGATGTCAGTGTGTGTGTGTGTGTGTGTGTGTGTGTGTGTGTGTGTGTGTGTGACTCACTGCTCCCCACACGCCGACCTGCCAGGACGCACACTCGGGCAGCTCGCAGCTCCCCACTGCAGAGGGTTTGCTGGACGGGTCGCAGAAGCGGTCGCTCAGGTTTTCCTCTCGGCCTCCGGAGCTGCAGGACACCTGGCGGTGCCGCACCCCCTTCCCACAGGTGACCAGGCACTGGGGGGGGGGGGGGGGGGGGGGGGAGTAGAATAGAATAGAACGGACTTTATAGTCTACATTGAAACCACAGCAATAAATAAATGCATTGGTCACGCTGGTCTCAGGTCCCGGTTCTGAGCGCTGGAGAGAGGGGTCCCACCTCGCTCCACTCGCTGACGCTCCACTTGGGGCACGGCTGGTTGTTGCACGGCTCCGTCACCAGCCGCTGGTACTCGGCGCACTCCCGGTCCACCAGCCGCCGGCCCAGGTTGTTCATGCAGTAGGAATCTCTGCTGCGGCTGCCGCGGCCACAGGTCTTGGAGCACTGCGGGCCAGGAAGAACACAAGTGTCGGTAGGTGTCACTGCTGTGTTACTGCTGTGTTACTGCTGTGTTACTACTGTGTTACTACTGTGTTACTGCTGTGTTACTGCTCTATGGGCTGTTACGGGCTAGTTAGCATCACTACTGTGTCACTAGTGTGTCACTAGTGTGTTACTACTGTGTCACTACTGTGTTACTACTGTGTCACTGCTGTGTCACTGCTCTACGGGCTGTTACGGGCTAGTTAGCGTCACTACTGTGTCACTATTGTGTTACTGCTGTGTTACTGCTGTGTCACTACTGTGTTACTACTGTGTTACTACTCTACAGGCTGTTACGGGCTAGTTAGCATCACTGCTGTGTTACTACTCTACAGGCTGTTACGGGCTAGTTAGCGTCACTACTGTGTCACTGCTCTACAGGCTGTTACGGGCTAGTTAGCGTCACTACTGTGTTACTGCTGTGTTACTGCTGTGTTACTGCTCTACAGGCTGTTACGGGCTAGTTAGCGTCACTAACTCTCCCTCTTCCGACTTTAACAATTCCTATAATTGAACTGGATCCTATTTATAGGATGTAATGAATGACGTTGGCTCATCTGCAAACAGTAGACTACCACTGGTACGCTGAACTAAACCTGAACTAAACCTAACTACAGAAATACAATCTTTCACTTCCACTGGTGACTGTGGTGTCGCACTGACGGTGCTTCCTGCAGCCGTACCTGCGACCAGGCGCTGTACTGCCAGCTCTTCAGCAGACAGTCGCCGTGACACGGCTCCCTGGCCGGTGGTTTGCCGGCGTTTCCGCAGGCGCCGGCCTCCGCCCGCTCGCCCTGCCGCTTCATCAGGCTGTACTTCATGCACTGCAGGTCTAGGCTGCGGAAGCCCGGCCCACATTTAGCGGAGCACTCGCTTTTCCCGGCAACGTGCCACCTGTGCCACAGGGGAGTGAGACGCCAGTTAGCTCGTTAGCGATTAGCAACTGTTGCGTACGCGTGCCTCGCGTTCACGGTTGAGTTCAGGGCGGAGGCGAACCTGATCTCGCAGTCGGTGTTGCAGGGCTCGGCTAGGGCGACGGGGCGAGGGAGGCGCTCACAGCGCTGGTCCGACACTTCCAGGTGGTCACTCTGGCGCACGCACACGGCCTTCCGCCGGCGCTCACCTGCACGCACACATGGAAAAAAAAACCCCACAATTCTTCATCCTTTGTCTTAAAGCAACACTGGAATAATTGTTCTACCTAAAAGTGTTCTTTTGGACTGTGTTGTTGTTTTCAATTTCTTTTAAAATTATACACATTGTTTTTACACTAACACTTCAAGCACCAACTTCAACTCCCTTAGCCTGGGTCTATGGACAAAAAGAAAATTGAAATCAAGCCACATCATGACCACGGTGCTTTAAAGTGAGAAAATTGTAAAAAAAAAAATAATCAAGAACTCGAGTCAAACACACACAAAACAAACACATATGACATTTGTAAAACGTGGACAGTATCTGACAATTAACTTCAAACTGCTGTCAGATTGAAACAATATGATGGGAAGTTCTGTGTGTGTGTGTGTGTGTGTGTGTGTGTGTGTGTGTGTGTGTGTGTGTGTGTGCAGTCGTACCCTGGCAGACGCGGCTGCACTCCAGCCAGGAGCCCGAGGGATCCCACACAAACTGCTCCCTGTGCTCCTCGATGGGGATGTTGAAGGAGTACCGGACGTCCGGGTTGTAGAGGTTCCCCACGCACAACACCTGCGAAACCACAGCACACACACACACAGAGATGAGGCATTGAAGGGGACAGCGGCTGGGGTAAAGGGCCTGGCGGCGGTGGGAAGGCCTCCTCCACCCCTCCGTCACCTGCAGGATGAGCTCCTCCTCGATGCGCTCCGTGCAGTTGATGCGCTCCACCTTGGTGTCGGAGCCGCTGTACTCGATGACGGTTCCCTTGAAGTTGATTTCCCTTTTGAACATGGCCACCACAAAGTTCCCATTGAGGAGGGAGTTGGACTGGCTGTCAGATAGTGCTGCGGCCAGAAGAACAAACAGACGTCAGCAAGGGGGCCCGGCGTTGGCCCAGCAGAAGGAAGGGACGCCGCGGTCCTGGGAATGTTTACAGGACCCGGCGTCCATCATCTGCGACTCGGAGTTTGAGTAAACAGTGTTTGGAGATGCCAAGTCATTGTTCCGCAGAGCCGCCGCTGCACCGTGGAAGCCTCGTGGCACCAAACTGTGGGTCTTTGCGCCGGGATTCTTTCAGTGACTCATCCTAATGACAGTGAAACCCAAACAAGTGCACACACATAGAAATAACACAGTGGAGGGGGGTGGGGGTGGGGGTGGGGGGGGTAAACACTGACATTTGGCAGCTGGGCAAAGCAAAGACCGCCCCCCCCCCCTGCAACCGCTGACAGTTAATGCGGTTAATTACAATCTGAGCCCCGCATGTCGAAACAATGTGTGCCATCGAGTCTCCGGCCACCGCTTTGTTTACGTTTGAGTCGGCGCCGCGTCGGACGCCAGCGGGTCTCGGGGCTCGGGAACGGGAACTGCGGGGTCTGGGGACGTTTCCACAATCATCTGCAGATTCCGCTTGTCAGCGGTGACGCTGCGCAGGGACGGAAAAACCCAGCGACGCTTCGGGAAAAGAGAAAAAAAAAACCAACGCAGGCGCCACCAAACAGGCAAACGTGCAATTTGCTCGCGGCGTGATGGATGCAAAGCGAGTCTCCTCCACAGACCCGGACGGAAAGAGAAAGTCGGCCCGTGACTTCGGAAGCACTGAGCGGCCCGAACCCAACACGAACGGGACCAAGCTGCCTTTTGGACCAGAAGGAAACACTGGAATCTTCTTCTGAGGGATTTGAATAAAGTTCCGTCCACAGCGGTTGCTGTCTTACAGTTGGCAGGCGCTGCTCCGAGAGGAGCCTGGACAGCTTCCAAATGTTGGGAAGGGACTGCAGGGATCGCCACGCTGCAACCTGATGTCTTCATCTTTTCTTTCTTTCTTTACGTTTTCCACATTTGAATACAGAAATGTTCCCCGCTGTCGCCGTCACGCACCAATCACACGGTTGCATCTTGCAGCGAGGAGTCCTAGTGTGCCGACCCAGCTGCAACAATCCTCTTGTACCACGACTGGGGATGTGACGTCAACCATCGACTTTGGTTGGCCTGAGTTTCTTGGTGCTCACTGGTTTCCATCAAAGCCCTTCACGCCCCTCACGCTTGGCAGTGGCACCCTCCTCGCTGGTACCGGACAGACGCAGAGTGAGTTTGCAGATGATCCGGCGGTCTCAGACATGTTGAGAAAAGTGAGTCCTCGCCGGACTCACTTTGAGTCATCACCCAGGCCACCAGCAGACACCAGTGACCCACTGACTGACTGTTCCTGGGAATCTTTCTCACCGCCACGACCACCACGGCCGCTGCGACGCCCTGCCAGATGTGTTTTTCTGTCAAATCCACTTAAAACATCTGGAATCTGAGCGTGTGAGAAAAAAAAAGAAGCCACCCTCATAACTTCAGCAGAAACTCTCTCACACACACACACACACACACACACACACACACACACACACACACACACACACACACACACACCCGTGGGTACATCTGACCCCAGAGCCCTGATATCCACTTTCATGCGGCCTGGGCTCCACATGCCTCTAATTAGCACCTATTGCTGCCTCATTTATCTTTCTCAGGGGTTGACACTCCATTTGCTTTTGCGCAAAAAAAAAAAAAAAAAGAAAAGAAAAAAAAAAACTAAAAACTAAAACTCCCCTTCCACCCCCCCAAAGAAAAGAAGTAAAAAGCCCTGAGCCTCCTTCTCCGCTGCGACCAGATGCAGCGACGCCCCTCCACGGCGGCTTCCTCTCTCCCTTATGGAAACACTTTGACCGCGACTTGGCCCGAGCCCCCCCACAAACCCCCTCGCCTCCCCCACTAAAAGCCCCCCCCCCCGACCCTCCCAGTCTGGGTGCTTTACGGTCATGTTAGGGGATAATGGCATTGACCTGCGAGATGAGAACTCACAGGGCTGCAATAAATACTTCTCAGCTCGGAGCCGATCCGGGCCGACGCACACGCACTCACCGAGGTAGTTGTCGTCTTCTGGCTTCCCCGAGTAGCTGACCTGCTTGATGTCGATGTTGGTGGCTCCGGCCGGGATCCGCACCACAGTGTTGTAACCTGGAGCAGGAGGTCGGGGGAGACGGAGCAGACGGCATGAGAAAGTGAGACGGAGGAAGGCGGCGAGCCACTGCGCGATGACGGCCGCTGAGAGTTCCCACCTTGACGCCGCTAATAGTTTCACCGTGCTGGCCGCGTCGCCACTTGGAGATTCTCAGCAGTCAAACTTGGAATAAATACAAAAAAACGCAGGCCGAGTTCCAGTCGCAGATCAAATAACCTGCAGGAAGCCTCGAGTCGGCCTCGTCGGGCCCGGCCATGAAATGATATGTAATTATTCCCCGGACCTGCGTTTGGCCCCGCAATTACCACACTGGCGACTGGTGTCACATGATACACAGAGATGGAATTGAGGGAAAATGAGAGGTGAAAGTCAAGGAGGGACGGAGGAAATGATGAAGGCGCCACGCTAGCGAGTGGAAGCGAAGGGAGAATCTGAAGTGAGGTTGCAGTGAGTCGGACCTGCTCGTCAACACGGGTGCCGGTTATTATGAATGAAAGCACAACGCTGATTCATTTCAAACATACATGAAGTCATCCTGGATGCTAACAGCAGACTCAGTGGAATGAGACGGAAGGTGTGTGAGCTGCCGCGATCTCATGCTTCCGCTGACACCTCGGGCCACTCGGGGGCAGCACATGGTTTACACATCATCCTCCCGCTGGTCATGAAAGGATGCACACAAACACACACACACACAAACACACACACACACAAACACACACACGCTCCTAAACGTAGCAGGACACAAAAAGTCTTTAAGAGGCCGCGGGAGAACTTTGAGACTGAGCGCTGACCACACACACACACACACACACACACACACACACACACACACACACACACACACACACAGTCGTCCATCACCACAAAGTGACCCAACAGTTTACACACACCCTCAGGGGAAGAAAACACAACTGGCGTGAGGAAACTCAAAGGTTTACCTCAGGCATGTTTCTCTCTGCCGCAAACAAGACAAAGTGATGCAACAGGAGGCTGCAGAGGGGAACTGCACACTTTCACAACAAGCCTTACAACAAAAGCTCTTGGTTATTTATTACGCCTGATGTGAATTAATCTAACCCAAAACATTTTTTCTGCTGGATTTCTACATACACATTCTGTCGTAACTTCACATGCAGACATAAAATTGCAAGCTGTGCATGATTGCATTTTGACGTGGATGATGACTTATCATAAATCTCCTGCAAATCTAATTTAAAGTCAACAATGAAAGTCTGGCGCAACAGCAGAAATTCACGATTCAGAGCGGAGAAATCATCTGTGCCAAAACTTCCTGGATAAACACACAACCAATCAGGGGGCAGCGTGGGGCGCTCTGGCTGTGAAAGCAATGCCTTCTAAGCAGACGGTTGAGCAACAGCATGACTATCGCCTCAATGACTGATTATAACACGGCTGTGATTGGCTAACATCAACTACGTCGCCGAATGGATTCAAACCCAAAATCTTTCTGTACACTAAATTAATTATGTGTCTAAAAATGAAGATAACTGTAGCATTCAAGCTAAGTAGAGCATATCCACGGAAACTCTCTTCGAGTGTATTCAAGTGTATTTAATGTTACTAACACACTGATTCCTGAGAACAATCAACAATCAATCGTGTTTCATTGAGTAAAAAAATCCCACTGATATTAATCATTTATTTTTCAAATGCTTGATATCGCATGTCTACTGTGGATCTGCAGTGGGTGAAGGTAAAGATGGCGACGGTCATTAACAGTTAGTGCGACACAAAACACTTCAACACAAAATAAGCTGCTGAAGCTATGCTAACGCCACCGACCGGGGGAGGAGGGTGGGGGGGGGAGCAGAGAGGCACAGGAAACTGTCAGATGAAGAAGTGGAATCTGGTGGGCAAAGACGGAGACTGGCAGAGGGAAAAAATGAAGAAGAGGGAAAAAAAAGAAGTCCAACAAGGAGGAGGAGAGCGAAAAGATGGCGAAACACTTGGGGGGTGGGGGGGTCTCAGCCAGGAGGAATACAGTGGGACGGAGACGACACAGCCCAGTGCCAGTCTAATGCCACATGTACACGACGGAGGCCACGCCCACTGCTTTTTATCGCTAATGCTTGTGCTGTGTTTGTAGGCTGGGTCCGGAGAAGAGGAGTTGGACACAATCAGCCATTGGCTCTGAGCTTGTGTGGGTAGGGAGGGGTGGTGGGGGGGGATCATCTGTGACAAAGTGATCTGGCCATTGTTCAGTCAGAGGAGCTTTTGAAAGAGAACAGAGCTCCATCTCTCGTTGGGCCGGCTCAGGTTTACGTCTTTAAACAGAACCAGACGTGACATCAGCGGCTAAAAGGAATGAATTGATAATAATAATAATAACAAAAAGGAAAACCCGCCACAGCGTTGCTGCTGTCTCTCTAGGATGGTGTTATTTACTACTGCCGGGCTGTTTGAGCAGTCTGACTCACCGTACTGGGCGTCGTTGAAGGTCCCTGCCAGCGTTTTGCAGGAGGAGTTGTCGCCGCCACACACGCCGCACTTGTCGTTCCTGGCCTTGGAGTTGAGGACGTGGTCGCAGCCCGCTTGCTGAGGAGGCACAACCCATGTGTGATTACTAATGACTGGTTGCTTCAGGCCTCTTTTGATTTAAAGATGATGTATGGTTTTTATCTGTGGACTCAGCTTCACGCTTGTCAAAGCTAAATAAAGTTAGTGGGACTACTGTGAAGTTTTAACACTTGGATGTAAAAGAGGTTTTGTTTTTTTCTTAATACTTGAAATAATCTTAATACTGAAAATATATGGCTGCTTTTGAAACATTCTTTGTTCATCTAAAACTCTGATTTCAAATCTTTAAATGTTCTTCCCAGACAGAAGTCTATTCTTTACTGCTTTTGCTTTTTCTAACACTTTTCAGGAAGTTTGTGGTGAAACCCAGGATTCCAGACATCAGACCCTTGTGATGTCACAAAGGTCATTAATACATATGTAACCCCGAGCTGGTTGTTAGTCCTGTCCTTAGATTGACATCTAACATGTGGAAGCATCAGCTTCATCTTCATCATGACTCCTGCATTATTCACACCGTCAGACATGTTGTTTTTTTGGATACTACTAATAATGCAAATCGTGTTTTAAGAGCAAGTAAAGAAAATTGAACACGCGTGTTGTGCATCCTTGTCCACCGACCCTGCAGAGGCCTTGGACGCAGATGTCAAAGGTGTCGGGTCCGCACGGCGTGCCGTCGATGACGCGGTCCTTCAGCTGGTAGTAGGCCGTCGTGCCGGCCACCCGGCAGAAGAGTTTACAGCGATCCTTCATCAGAACTGCGGGGGGGGAGAGACAAGACAGGCGGACGGGGAAGAAGAAATAAGACAATGTAATAAAACAAGAGGCACGACACACGTGTGGTTAGACTGTTGGTTAGACTGCCTGGGAGAAAAGCCACAGCAGTAATGCAACACCTTTTCATTCATATACGTGTCTTTTCTCCTCTTGGCACTGTATGTGCTGCTGTATCTTTGCAAATGTTCCCAATGTGGGACAACTAAAGACATTCTGTTCTCTTATGTGATATTCTCCATTCTAAAACACAGATAACGAGCTGAAAAAGTCTTTTTCTTCTATCAACTAAAGGCCAAGACGGGGCAACAACAACAATATTGATTGCCCCCCCCACTGCTCGAAGGGGTTCAGTGAAGCTGCAACTGTACTCACTGCCGCTGTACTTGGGGACCCAGCGGACGGCGGGAGGTAGACCGTTGATGTTGAAGTGCTTGCCGTCAAAGTGTGAGCACTGCTCTTCGCGGAAGTCCTTGCGCCCCTGCGGACACGGCTCCGTGTTGCACGAGCGGAACTTCATCCTGCGACCCACGCAGAACCTGCCGCCGTTGCTGGGCCTGGAGGGGAGAGGTCACATGGTCTCACTTGAAAGCTTAGGAATCTGTTGGCTTCTCTGTTTGCACTTAGAGAGAAAGGTTTACCATAAATATCTTTTTCTATTCTATTCTATTCTATTCTGACACTATTTTTCTTTTCTTTTCTCTGATTGGATCACATGTTAAGGCTCAACCCCAGTTGGCCACTAAAGTGAAGTGTTGGGTTTGAAAAGAGCTTTGTAAAACAATCTATGGCACAGCGACTTTTTCAGTAGTGAAGAATTATCTGAATATCTTTGCCTCAACTTGGTTCTACTAGGCTGGATAGATAGATAGATAGATAGATAGATAGATAGATAGATACTTTATTCATCCCTATGGGTAAAATTCACAAATTAAGATCACAACCCTTTTTCTTCGAAAAAAAAAAAAAAAAGAGATTTAAAAAAGCTCTGTAATCTGAGGGCCCGGTCTGCATGCTCTCTTACTCAGGCTTGTTGCAGTCCCTGCTGTTGCTCCGGGTTCCTCCGCCACAGGACCGGGAGCACTCGCTGTATGGCCCCCAGGGGCCCCACTCTCCATGGACCGGCTGCAGGTCCAGCGGCTTGCTCACACAGATCCCGTGTCTGCAGTACTGCGTGTAAACAGACACAAGCACATACAGTGACTGTGAGGCCCGGTTCTTTAGAACGAACCGGAGGCATCTTCACTTTACAGATGCAGCATTTAGGTCACAGGTAAAGTAAAGCAGCGCTGGACTGAGGTCCTGTCCACACGGGAAGGTTTTTTCTTCTTGGGGAAACGGTAAAGTATTTCACCGTTACGGCGTTTCGTCCACACGGCAACGGCGTTTTGGGTCCCCCGAAACTGTATTATTATTATTATTTTATTTCTTTATTTTTTTTCCCACATCGTTGCCGTCTGGACGGTGAAAACGGCCTTGTAAAGCGATGACGTCATCGCACCGTCGCTGTCATGTGACCGGGGAAAAAAAACCCACAGCATGCAGCGGCACAAACAACGACGATAGCGGCCAGCGGAGTTGTCTTTGTATCTCAAGATGTGTTGGCAATATTACTACACAACCTCACAAAACCACACACTCACTTTTTTCCCCCCCGCTACTCGCCATTTTTGTTTTCTGTGCGTTCAGTGTGCAGCGGAAACGCCCTCTTTCTAAATCGTGGGTTCGGTGGCTGTGTCCGCGTCTGTTAACAGCGCCACGTTTCGGTGTGGCATACGCATTACATCGTTTCCATCTGTCAGCGTGTGGTCGCCACGGCAACGTTCCCGTGTGTGACAGAGCTCACGCAGGATCTCCATCAGAGTGAGCCCCGATGTTCAGGTGTTATCTTCTTGGGCTGAGACTGCCCCCCCGAACACAGGTTGGACTTGGCCCACCCGGGTCTCATTGGCCAGTTATCTCTGAGGAGAAGAGGCCCATCACTGTTCCCACGGCCACAGGTTGACTGAAGTGTGATATGAAAACAGGTGTGACTGTTGTCCTTGAGTTGTGTATCTATTGTAACAGCTCACGCTAACAAAGCAGAACTCGTGGTTACGGGCTCCTGTATACATTAAACCAACATACAGAGTCACAGAGTTATGATTTAATGAGGACGACTGGTAATCTAAAGTAAACAAATGGCCAATTGTAACACAGACCATGTTACAAACGGCACTGACATTTGCCGTGCAAAGGGCAGAATTAGCGTGCGGCTCAGCTGGGAGCGCCGTCCCTTCAGATCTCTGGTTGTTTGAAAAGGGGAGGGGAAAAAAAAAAAATCCTAATTCAATTGGATTGTTTACTCTGGTGGAAGAGACCCAACTCCTCCAGCTGTCCAAAGAGAAGTGAGAGTGGGAGGGGCCAACATGAACGCAGGCAGCAAAAACACAAGAGGGGTCCTATGATAAAAAGACAAGGTTTGAAAATCCCGCTGAAATGGGAACTTTTCGTCTTGATGCCGGTGTGCACGTCTCCGGAGAAAGCAGAACGGTAATCAATCTGACCAGGGTCCCAGCTCTGGTTTCACAGCATCACACTGTTCAATGTGTCTTGAAAGGATTCTGTCAAAATCTGACTTCATTTCATTTTCTATTTCAGCCATAAGCAAGCGTCATTTGTTTTTTTTCTTCATCGTAATTTCGTCATTTTTATTACTTTTAGACTTCACATTTGTGTGGACACGTGTTTTATCTGAGCCCCCATCCACCGCACTGAACTCATTCTAAATGCACGACGGCACCGAGCCATTGGTTTGCAGAACCGAGCTATGTGCACCCTCCAAACTAAGCCCCGCTAACGCCGCTTTCATAAGAAAAGCACAGTGGGGCCACTTCCTTTTGTGTGTAACCAAATCCCCTCGGCCGCCGCCGAGATATCGGAGGGTCCTGTTCGCTGCAGGAATGCGGGACAAGACGGCGTCTGTCTGGGCGAACTGCCGCCCGCCGCCCGGGCACACAGGCCCGCGGAGCAGTGGCACCACGATAAGGAAACTTTAGAGTGGTGATAACAAGGGGAACAAAGTTCATTACCGGCCCCTTCGCATCAGGAACTTGTTTCCCCTCGTTCAGCTGCGTCTCTGCTCAGGTACCGCTGGACAGAAAAGGGGGAGGGGGGGGGGGGGTTGAGTGTTGTGCATGAGATTGTCCAGCTTGATGCGTCTGTCTGCAAAACGCTCCAGTTGGAGCCGGAGGGCCAGCGGACTGAACACGACCCGCCGTGTCTCTTTATGGGGCCCAGAAGGAACTTAAAAGACGTTGGGTTGACTTAAAATGAAAGCTTATGTTGCTTGAAAGTGTGACCTTGAGTGTGAACTTCATCTCCCATGATGCACGTGAGGCTTGAAACCCACTCGACCGAGCAACAACTGCTGGATTCCAGTGTTGCTGCATCAGCAGTTTTTATTATTTGCAAGTGGAGTTGAACATTTTTTGAAAAAGGAAGCCTAGGCAACTTTTAAAAGGTTAATGAATATGTTAAAAAAAAAACCCTGAGACGTATCTTTGTGCAAACCCACCACTGGAGGCACTGAGGCTGAGATCCACTCTTTAAAGGATGATGCCAGCGAACAGCGCAGGTTCTGCTACTTTAACGAGTCCAACACGTCGAGTGCACACCTGCAAAGGTGCACGTCAGCAGTGGCACCTGCAAAACATGCAGAGAGAACTCTGTGGCGGGGGTTCCACCGCCTGCCACTACCACCAACCATGTGTGTGTGTGTGTGTGTGTGTGTTTTGCGGGGCCTAATGATGGAGTGTAAAGTGTGTGTGCAGTGACAGACAGCTGTTAGCAGCTGCAGGGGCCACGACTGCACTCGCTGCAAACACACATTTTCTAAGCGAGGGTGGAGGGGCTGGGGGGGCTGGGGGAGGGCTGGAGGGGGGGCTGAGGGGGTCTGGGGGGGGGGTGGAGGAGGAGGGGGCGACCTGCTTGCAGGAATGGACTTGGTTCAATCATAGATTTGATAGATTTGGCGAACAAAAAAAGAATTCACATGAAAGACGCTGAGGGGGATATGATGAAAACAACAACAACAACAACAACAACAACAACAACAACAACAACAACAACAACAACAACAAGAAAAGGGTTCCGGAGGCCAAACAGGCGGTCGGCCACAGTGACATTCCTTTTCACTGTGCATCCTTCCTCTCCCGGCACACACACACACACACACACACACACACACACACACACTTGTTGTCCCCTCACGAGGGGACCACCACCGTGCGAACTAAGCAGGACCCAGCGAACTGTCAAACACCAGCTCGAGTGTCTGTCAGGCAGGAGGAGCAGCAGCAGGGACTGTGCTGCAGGGACTGTGCTGGAGGCATTCCACCCCCCCGCCTCGCTGGCACCCTGTGTTTACAACCGCTTTGTTTGCTTGAAAAGGTGATGTGGGTGAGAAGGAAGGGGAGGGAGGAATGGAAGGCGGGGGTGTGGGGGGGTAGCGCAGTGAGGTGAGAGAGAGAGAGAGAGAGAAAAAAAACATCTGTGTGAGTGCGAGCAAACGTGAGTGTGTGTGTGTGAGTGTGTGTGTGTGTGTGTGTGTGTGTGTGTGTGTGTGTGTGTCAAGTGTGAGAGCCGCTGCTCGCAGTCTGCGGGCATCTGGAGGCAACGCTCCATTCCAATTAGCCGCCCGCTCCCTCTTAAAGGGCCACGCCGCAAAACAAGGCGGAGGTGAAAGTCACTCCGGGTGAAACCTCACTCCGTCTGAGATTGACACCCCTCACCCCCTACCCCCCCGCCCCCTGGCGACCCCCCCACCCCCCCAGCAACCAGCAACAGGGCAACACTGACTTCTGAAGGTCTCGTGAGAAAAGAGGAAAAAAACACCCTGCCAAAACCTCATCCAGCTGCTGCGGAATGTGTTTCCAATCAGGAATCTGGCCAAGACGCACGCCACGACAGTCGGCGGGGCGGCAAGCGGTACCAAGCGGGTCACACTGCGACGCACGGCGACGCCCCACCGTCTGAAGCGCACGTGGGAGTCGCAGCATCTGCTCCTCTGCTGCCTGCCTTGGAGGTGAAGCGCCCTGTAATTGGCAGGAAACCGTCATTTCTGAAGGCCGAGCCATACATCACGGCAGGAATGAGAAGGCAGGAGGGGGGGGGGGGGGGGGGGGGGGGGCTGTGGGGGGGGGGGGGGGGGCTGCGGGGAGGTGAGGGTGAGGGTGGGAGGCCAAGATTCAGGAAGCCCTTTCATTTTGACACGGCCGTTTCCAGAGAGGCTTCACCTTTCATGTCTTTCTCCCAGCGGCGGCTCGGGAAGCTCCCTCAGAAAGTGGCTGCTGGACTCAGCGGAGCAGGGACAGCGGAGCAGGGACAGCCGAGCAGGGACAGCGGAGCAGGGACAGCGGCGGCTCGGGGGGGGGGGGCAGCTGCCCAGAGACGGCACTTCACTCAGCAGAGCTCGGCCGTGACCGCCGCTTCCTGTTGACGTTCTTACCCGACCACTATCGCCCCGTCTTGGCTTTTGACCCCTCCTGCCCCCCGCCAACCCCCCCCCCCCCCCCTCCCCCCACGTCAGTGCTCACTTTGAACTTCAGCAAGTTGTCTTCACTTCAGGGCCGTGAGTGAGACGCTGTCGCCTGATTGGCCGTGATCAGCACAACGCTGCGCCTAATAAAGTGGCCAGTGAGCGTGCGTCCTGCTGGTATATCAGAGACACTCGCTGTCTGCTGTCACACACCTGCAGCCCAGCTCATCTCAACTCTACAACTCCACGACTACAGTACAGAGGATGCAGTCCAAGCCTTTGATCTGCAGCACGTCTCCAGCACAACTCGGACAGCAAACTCTCACGTTAACATTAACATTATTACTACAGACACATGTACTTTGAACTTTGAACAACAACAGCCAACAGATTCAGAACAGATACAGACTGAATGAAATCAACCGAGTTGGTCCAGAACCTCACGTTCCTCTTTGAACGGGGAGCAACTCGGTGTCTGATTGTGTGGCTCTTGCATTATTTGTCAAAGACACATAAATATAGATAAACATTTTAGACCTAATGTGGCATGATAAATTGTGTATTGGCCCGAGGTTGAACTCGAGTCACTTTGCAGCAGACACGACACATCGCACATCATTATCATCACTTCCACCAGGAAACCAGCAAGCGGGCAAGTGCACAGAAGCAGGGCGACAGCGGCGTGTGAGTGTGAGACTGCTGCAGCACAGTTAAAGATAAGCTGAGAGTGACACGAATATCACCCTCACAACTCCAGCAAGCACTGCCTAACACACACACACACACACACACACACACACACACACACACACACACAGGCTGGGATGGGCTACAGTACCAGCACCAGCTCCGGTCCCCAGGGAGACTAAACCAATTTGCTGTATGGAAATCGTGGAGCTGCGCTGCAACCCGCGTCAAGACTTCCAAACCTCCACCACCAGGAGGAGCTTCCAGTTGGAGCCGAGAACAATTTCAGACTTTCAGCCTTGGTGAAATACGGCTGACTGGGGATCCAGGAGTTACTCTGGATACCCAGGAGTTTCTTTCTGTGCATTGCGACTGCTGCACAGAGAGCATGTTACAAAATGCAAATGAAAACACGCAATCTCACACACACACACACACACACACACACACACACACACACACACACACACTTGTTCGGGATTCCTTTTATTAGTTAGTGGTAGTGGTGGTGGAGGTGGGGATGGTGGTGGTAGTGGTGGTGGTGGGGACGGTAGTGGTGGTAGTGGGCATGGTATTTATAGACAACAAGTGCTGGGATGCCCTCGTTAGTTGCACAGCCCACTGGGCTGGATGACAGACGTGCCGCCGAGGGGTCATGTGACCGCATTACTCGGTGGGTTGCCCCGTGAGAGGGCCCGTCGAGGAAAAAGGAGGAGGGACGGGAGGGGGTGTAAGAGGGGGGGGCACGTCACCCTCTTTCATCCCAGCTGTATACAAACAAACTTTTCCCTTTTTTCCCCTCCAGTCCTCCCTCTCGGAGTACGTGCCTCTCCCCCAGTTTCTTTTCTTTATTTTTATTATTGGGAGGGGGGAGAGGAGGGGGGGGGTGCTGACCTCAATTAGTCTGTGCTGTCGCTTTGTGGTTTCATAACCTCTGATGGAACATAATAAATAGGAGTCAGGAGGAGGTAGGAGGAGGAAGGAGGAGACAGGAGGAGGAAGGAGGAGGAAGGAGGAGACAGGAGGAGGAAGGAGGTGACAGGAGGAGGCAGGAGGAGGCAGGAGGAGGAAGGAGGAGGAAGGAGGAGACAGGAGGAGGAAGGAGGAGACAGGAGGAGACAGGAGGTGACAGGAGGAGGAAGGAGGAGACAGGAGGAGACAGGAGGTGACAGGAGGAGGAAGAAGAGACAGGAGGAGACAGGAGGTGACAGGAGGAGGAAGGAGGAGGCAGGAGGAGGAAGGAGGAGACAGGAGGAGGCAGGAGGAGGCAGGAGGAGGCAGGAGGTGACAGGAGGAGGAAGGAGGAGGCAGGAGGAGGCAGGAGGAGACATCAGTGCTCGGCAGAGACGACCTTGTTTCTTTCCCCCCTCCATGTAATTGGTGAGAATGATGACACGGCAGGCTGTGGTGTAATGATAGGCCGAGTTGAGGAGTTCTTCAAAGCAGCGAGGGGGGGTGGGGGGGGTGGCTGGTTGCTAAGACAATATCGGCCCGTTTGTATCTCCCTCCTCTCCCCCTCCCAACGTGCCCTCCTTTTCCCCCACGGAGGCCCTCGGCTGTAATCCCACAGATCAGACACACACGGGTACACACACACACACACACACACACACACACACACACACACACTCACACCTCCAGGACACTGCAGACACCTCGGAGGCAGGAGCACGACCCCAGACCCTGTAAAAACCCCCTGCAGACCTCAACCTCATGACTCCTCTGTAGGAGCCGAGGAGGGGGGGGGGAGATGAAAAAAAAAAAAAGGAGAAAAGAAAATAATAATGATAATTGCAAAGCAACCGAGTGGAAGCAGCTGGAAAGGCAACGCAAGGCAGCAAAAAGGAGAAGAGGGATGGACGGCTGGGTTTTATGCTTTGTTTTTGCCAAATGATGGCTTTGTGAAGGGGAACACCGAGAGGACACAAACACTGCACCAGAGCAGCACATTAAAGAGCTCTGATGCAGGCCGGCCGACACGGTGCACCGGCCCGCCGTCTTTCAACTGGTCTCACTTCAAACAAGAACCCAGGACTCACCCCCCCCCCCCCCCTCACCCTCTCCCCCCCCCCCCCACCCTCTCCCCCCGCCATCAAGATGAAACCAGGCTATAAACACAGGTGATGTCAGCCGAGGAAGCTAAGAAAAAAGTTCTTCAACTGAACATAAACAGATAAATAAAACAAGCATTCTGGCTGAGAGCAAAAGCCAAGAGTTTGCCAGGACGAAGGATGAAACATTTGCAGGATTTCCGTGAGTTGGGTTTTAACCGCACTGGGTTGTACAAAAAAAGTACTTGAATGTGGTGGAGGCCGCTATCTCATTTGTTTCTCCTCATTGGAGCAGAAAAAAGTGGTTGTAGTCAAAATAAATAAATAAATAAATGAATAAATGAATAGTCCCCTTATCTCTCTCCATGTTTTCCCTTTTTTATTCATTTCCGTCTTCCTTCATCATCAAATTCTTATCGTGAAAATTTGAGACATTCCACTATTACCACTATTTGCAGCCACTATTTCTGCAGCGATAGCATGAAAAGTTCCCTTTGCTTGCCGACTATGCAGCTTTTTGTAAACATATGCTAACTATCAGCTTCCACGACTGAGTCATTGAGTTGCAACTTTACTCTCGTTGACATTGACATGGAAAAGAAGAAGAAAACGGTGCTGCTAACAGACTGCTAGTTTAAATGGCTCAACACAAGAAGGGGCTAAGCTACAACTGCGCTTGGAGCGGGAAGAGCTAGCGCAGGAAGACAGGAGGCTGGAAGTGTGACGCCGCTGAGGAAGAACACACCTGTTAAAGCAGCTCCTGACCCGCAGCGAGGGGGCCTCCCGCGCTAAAATCAGTGTTTACAGTCACCCAATAAACACCACACATGTACTATAATCCAGCCGAGTCAGCTCGAGTTTGGCTTGAAAGGGTTCGTCGCTCATTAAAAAGTCAGAGTCGTCGGTGCGACCGTGACGCTCCTCTCCCACCTGCGTGCTGAGAGCGGTGTGGGAGTGGCGGTCCCACGGCGCTCCGCCGTGCCGCGCACCCTCTCCAGTTGTTGTAGTTGGATTAAGACGTTAGCCATTGCGCGTTAACCTCTCTCCTTCCCTCCAGACGCAGGAAGGGGCGAGGAGACGACTGGGCTTACGAGCGAAGGAGAGGAAGCCCAGATACAAAAATAAAACAATCACAATCAGCATCAAGAAGATTCAAAGAAGGAGTAAGGAACTACAACAGTAACACAGTGCAGCTGCAGGAGGACTCGAGTGTGACATGAGTGCAGATCACAGAGTTTTGATTGACAGCAGTGAGGGAGAGTGGGACAGAAGAAGGGAGGGAGGGAGGGAGTGGGAGGCTCAGTACCACCACCACTACCTCCTCCTCCTCCTCCTCCTCCTCCTCCTCCTCCTCCTCCTCCCCGTCCGCCCCTTCAGCCTCCTCCTCCTCCTCTTCCTCCCACACTTCAGAACCACTGATGTGAGCTGCTCTGTGAGAGTGCTGGCAGGCTCTGTTACGGCCTGACCACTGACCCACTCACCCGCCTTTTAAAGAGGTTTTGGGGTCACGGGTTCAGAACAAGGTGACTCAACTGTGAACGGCATCCTCTTTCAAAGGGCCCGCGTCTTCACCTTTTTCCCTCACAAGACCACCCCCCCTCCTCCCCCGCCTGCCGCTTCTTTCTCTTCTCCACCCCCCCCCCCCTCCCCTCCCCCCAATCCCCTCTGTCTCTCCTTTCTTTCGCGCTCTCTCTCTCTCCCCCTGTCGCTCCCCTGCCGCTCCTTCTTCCCGTGTACCCTCGGCTGTCTCGGCCCTAATTAGCATAGCATCCCAGAGCGAGGAGAACATGAGGGCTAATGGGGGGCAGGGTGGCGGGGGGTGGGGGGGTGGGGGGTCAGGGGCCCCTCGTACCAACGCAGATTTTCTAACGAGGGGGCTTCAGCATTGACACGCTTTCAGGGTAATAGATGATAAATTATTCCTTTTTCTCGGTAGAGGAAGCGGAGTGAGAGGGGAGGCGGCTTCGGGGGGGGGGGACATCAGGATTCAAAGCCACGCGGCAGGGAGAGTTTGGGGTTTTTTTTGTGTGTGGCTAATGTACAAGTTTAACAAGAGAGGCGGCGAGGGAGGAGAGAGAAGATTGTGATTTTAACCCGATGCCTCTGATTTCACTGCAGCTCACAGCTGAGGATGGTCGGGCTTTTCAGAGCGAGTGCACGCTTCCAGAGCAGCAGCCGTCCCACAACCTGGGCTTGGTTGTGTGGAGGCCTTAAAACCCTGGAAGCAAGCATCCGTCCATTAGCATCTAGCATCTAGCATCGAACCCTGACCCTGAAAGAAAACTTCCTCTCCTCTTCTGGAATTAAATCTGGAGGAACTCGCCGGTGGACCCGCCCACATACCTTCCCACGTTCGCAGTCCGTCCCGTCGGCCATCGGCATGTGTTGCGTGCGACACCCTTTGTGGTCCCCCTCTGCGCTCGTGCACCACAGCCTCTTGCAGAGTATCTGGAAGGGGAGCAACAGAAAAAGAGCTTCAAACCTCTGCAACCTTTTCTTACCCAGCTGAAAGAGACAACGTCAACTTTACTCTTTTTCCCTGCCTTTTTGTTACCTCCTGTTTGACTTACTTAGTATTATGATATAGTTTCCGTACATGATTTTAGTTCATTTGCTAACTGTGATTTTCCACCCAAACCTGGCGACTGCACGAGAGGACACGGCGGCTCACTCGAATCCACATGAAATCTCAGGTTAAGCCTCCTGACCCGCTGACAGGGCCAGGAGGTAAAAACATAAACATGACCAAATGCACCATCGTACACAACGTGAGCGGGCCAACAATGAAGCGTAATCTGAAACAACAAGGTATAAATTATGTCACAACACGCAGTCTGTGGCTGAGTGCTTTGTGTGCAGGCAAACAGGCAGTCAGAGTGTGGGAGAGG
>NW_027466339.1:0-16308 GCF_046127955.1 Nelusetta ayraudi | reverse complement strand
GGAGTCTGAGTTCCCTCCGCACTTGATGATCCATCTTTGACTTCCTGGGCTCCTGCAAAGTCTTGGTGTCAACAGCATATCTGGCAGTTGCAGTTCAATTACAGTATCAGTTATGAATGCGATTAACTTGTTTCCAATGGAGAGATCACATCCAATCTGATTGGTTCAACAACAAACTCCTTCTTCCACCGATCCAACTGGAATTTTGGGCTTTGTGGTTTCATTTCCCAAGTGATAGGCCTTTCTATGATATATATATATATATATATATATATATATATATATGTATATATATATATATATATATATATATATATATATATATATATATATATGTATATATATATATATATATATATATATATATGTATATATATATATATATATATATATATATATATATACATATATATATATATATATATATGTATCAGTTTGCATGCTCTCCCTGTGTCTGCCTGGATTCTCTGCAGGTTGTAGCTTCACTCTCGAAACACATACACACACACACAAGGTGAATTGGATTAAAGTGCAAATTGGCCATAGGAGTGAGAGTGTGAAGTGTTGCTAGACTTCCTACGTTGGTCCTCCTGTGGTCAAAAAGACGCACAACGGATCCATAGTCATAACTGCAGCAGCAACCGTCTGACGTTGACACAGTGCAACCGTTTGAACCCTATTGCTGAATGAGTCACGGCGCCTTTTGGTTTTAGTAGTAGGCGACGTGGGTGGAGTTTCCTGAGTAACATCCGCGGGTGTCGGTTAACTAATGCCTCGCTTTGCTTCTTTTTTTTTTTTTTTAAATGAAGTGACATCACCAACTATGTGGCTGGATTGTCGACGGAAAGGAAAGGAAAAGTGTTTACGTTCTGAATTTGCTTTTCAGGTTTTTTCCGACTCAAGCAACTGAAAATTGTGGAGGGGAAAGGTCCCTATTACAGTATATCAACCATGGATACCAAGCCACCAGTAGAATGAATGACGGGTGTGGTCACGTTAAATCAAGTCAAACCAACCAACGGCCAAATGCAGAGTGGAAAATGTCTGTTTCGCTTCCTGTTTGGGTCAATTGAGTTTTTTTGTTTTTTTTTCCAGTGACATTGTTTTGTTGTGGTATGAAAATAAATCAAATGGTTCATTAATAGGGTGACTGTGAAAATAAAGCTCTACCATATATGAAGTGGCTGGTGTATGAGGCTTTCCAAAGTTTCCAGTGACCTGGATGACATCTGAAAATCCCATCATGGAACATCAAATGGGTTCTGGAGTTCCACTGCGTTTAAGAGAGTCCCATTGTCTGCATCACACTGGTGCCGGTTCACACGTCAGGGGACGGTGGAGTCTGCCGCAGCTTTCTCAGCGTCCACGCTGGGAAATAAACACCAGCAACAAGCCAAATGTCATTTTACTTGACCAGCAACTGGCAGGTGAGTGGAACTCGGAGGTGAGTGAACAAACTTGTAAAAATCCAAAGT
Organism: Nelusetta ayraudi; assembly: GCF_046127955.1. Classification (NCBI taxonomy): domain Eukaryota; kingdom Metazoa; phylum Chordata; class Actinopteri; order Tetraodontiformes; family Monacanthidae; genus Nelusetta; species Nelusetta ayraudi. The sequence continues at coordinate 14,833 of NW_027466339.1, read as the reverse complement.
GCAATAAAAAGTCTGGCAGCATTTGGCATGAAATGTAAACTGTGAGCCACAGAAGGAAATAGTGTTTGACTTGAGTGAAACCAACTCAAAACGTGTACGTACGCGGTGACGTCCTGACAGGAAACTGTTGCCGCTGATGCTTGTTGCAGCTTCGGTTTAAAAAAAAAAAAAAAAGAAGAGAAAAATGATGTGAATGTCAGATTTCATTTAGCAATGGCACATTTTTCTTAAGCACATCTGTTGATTTGTCATTGCGACCAACGACTGAGACGGCAGCGATTGAGCATTTCTACACTGTTGTGTGTGTGTAGACTTGGGTTCTGTTAGGGTGAGCAGCTCAACTCTCACACGGCGTGAACACAGGGCTGCAAACAGCAAACGCTCGGCGGACGTCACCCCCCCCCCCCGACCCATCCCGCTGCAAGGTGAACCAACACGGACCCTGAGGTTGGGAAGCACCGTGAGGACAACACGGCTGCATGGGACCCGGCCGTGTTCCAGCAAACACGCCTGGGAGACTCGGTAGCACAGTTTACACTGGGCTATAATCTGGAATGATATGACTCCACTCACAGCTACAAATTAAATAAAGCCAAAATCTGGATTCCATTATCATGTCTCCCTATGCCTCCATTTCTTGTAACGTTTAAACTGCAAAATAAGTATGAACCTCGGCGTATCAAAGACGGCCCAAACTGGTATTTGCTTTGTGGGAACGCTGGGAGAAATGAGAAGTCAGCGCTGTAAACACGACCCCCCCCCCCCCCCAACCCCTTCTTTTTTCTTTTTTTTTTTTTAAACTCTTTGCCTAAAATTTGTGAGTGGCACCAAATGTTTCTGGGTGTAGTAATTGCTGGCAGATTTGTAGATGTGTGTTTTAATTAGCCACGACAGGCTGCTGATGGCATTACACCAGTTGTTCCCATCACATGGGCCCCCGAGATGGGAAAACCAACAGACAGCAACGGCGGTACAGAGAATTAGAATCAGCTTTGGTTTAATGCCTGTAACTGCAGACGGAAGACCGCAAGTGAAAGGCTGCACCGCGGTGAAGTCACGACGGCGGCGCTGAGCACCCTGCCTAAAACTGGACCCAGGGGTCCAAGGGTGACAGTGAAGGACGTCGAGACAAAATAAATGATGAGATATTCCACACCTCCGCCGCGTATTCACTTTCAAAAGAAGCGCCCTGCATCTCTCATTAGATCTAGAAATCAAACATCATCTCCACATCTATGTTTGTAGTTCCATGTTGTGAGGACCAGAGCTGCAAACATCTCCAGGCGGCAAACAAGAACAGTGTTCTGGTGCTGCGGAACTCGAGAAAAAGAAAAAGAAAAAAAACAAAACATGCAACCCAAGAAATGAGGCAGCAATCATCTGCACGTACTTTGCAAGTTTAAAGATTGCGAGGCAGCTCAGAGACCTGGCACTGATGTGGAAAAGCCTCGTTCACGTTGAACATCAGAGTTATCGCTCCCCACCATCCACCAGCAGCACATTGAGGCCTTGTATCCTTCCACTGACACTCCCACCAGCAGCCCCTCGCACCTCATCTACCCTGCCCTAACACAAACCTCCTCTTATGTGGCTTCCTCCTTTTCCCCCAGCGCAGGATCCACATTACCCAGACTTGCCGCCAACACCGAGGAACCCCCCCCCCACCCCCTCCTTTCCACTTCTGCAGTCTCGTTCGGCCAAGATTTATTCGACTCTTTAACCAAAATGTAATTTTCACCATGTTGGTTTGTGAGAGTTGGTTGGTGGGTGGGGTGGGGTGGGCGGGGGCGGGGCGGGGAGTTTTTCTTTGGGCGCTTTAAGGAGTCGTGTCTGCTCAGCTCTGGATTATTGAGACGGCCGGAGCTCCAACAGCAACAGCCGCAGCAGAGCCCTGGGAGACAGCTAAGTGATTTATTGGCCTCTTTTTATTGAGAGGGCAGAGAGAGAAAATGACAGAAACTTAAGTAAGAATAACATCGTAACCGAGCCCTGCTGCAACCTTTGCGCGGCACAAAGGTAAAATGCACTCGTAGGCTTAATTTAAGAAAGCCGGACTTTTATGGTAAATTTGAGGAAAGGAATTTTGTTGTCCGACTGAATTTCCTGCAGCCTTAACAAAACATGTCTTTCATTTTCCATCATCTTGGCTGCAGTCGTCACATCAAAGACATTTACTGTAGAATCATAACATCATTATTAGTTCTGTATGTATTCAACTTTGAGCCTCCAACTACATTAATCCCCAGGGGAGGAAAAAGAAGAAACTTTTATTTTATTTTTTTTTTTATCGTGGCACGTTTTCAAACGTTACCCAGAGGCAGGTTTCGGTGGCACCGTAATGTTGGCACCAGACCTCACAGCAGATAATGCTTTCCATGAGTGGCGGTGAGAGCGACGGTCCTCGCCAAGTCAGCGTGAGCACACGCACCTTCTAAAACCCAGGAACGACACGAAGGAGAAGTGATGAGCCACGTCTGTGGTTGCAACACAGGAGACGCGCAGACTGGAAGGAGACGGCTCGCCGAGATCGCAGCCAGTGAATCACCTCGCTTTCAGAGAGAAGACAGGACAGACAGATGCCAGAGAGAGAAAAGAGAGGGAAGGAGGCAGAGCCGGAGCGACAGAGTGAAGGAGATAAAAAGGAAATTAGACGCAGCTAAAAGACAGAACCAACGGGAAGGCCAGCAGAGAGAGCGCCAAGACAGACGTCTGGAGGGAATAAAGAACCAAGCGCAACGCTACCAAAACATGGTGTTGTTGCCAGTCCTGGATCACAGCTCAGAGCTCAGACTCAGGCTGCCCTTTGACCCCGAGAGCAGCCTTCCAGACTGGTCACCAGACGCGGCCAGGACAGTCCGTCCGACAGGACGAGCCGAGCAACGCCAGTCACTTCCGACTCGAGAGTCCGTGACCATCGGCTCTGCGTCTGAAGGCCAATAAAGGGAGTTTAGCACAGCGCAGCGGTTCTTTGACATCTGGTGTAAAAATCTGTTTTGCACCGCGGGCGGACACGTCATCCAATCACAGCGCGCGTGCAGGGACTGACGTCACATCTGCCGGGTGACAAACGAGATGCGAGACAACACATGGCAAAGTCCTGCTGACCGGTCAGACGGACCAGCTGCTGTTGGGCCTCGTGCTCTGATATGAGGCGCGACATGTGTAACAGAGCCTGGAAGAGCTCCACCAACATCCTGAACCAACTCCTGGACAGTCCGGGTTCCCCCTCCAGCACCAGAACCTTCAGTGAGTCCAATCAAACCTCCTCACTTCCTTCACGTCACGACCCTGTGTGAAAAGACCTTCCAAACGAAGAAGGAAAAGAGAACTTGCTGATAACAATGTTGTGCTGATTTATTCAAGTTGATTTTTTTTGGGGGGGGGTTCTAAACTTCAGTTTCTGGCTTTTGAGTGAAACTGAGGGAATTCATTTGTTTCTTTTGTGAAGTGATTATTCTTTTTTTGTTTGTGTCAAAAAAAACAACAACTTCACAAAACACCTTCACAACCATCAGCAGTCACATTGGAGTCTGGTAACCTGACAACGCTAAAGCGCAGAGTGAACATCGGCTTTGGACACCGTGGTCGACTTTCCATTTATTGGAAGGCTGCAAGCAAATGCACTATTTTCTCCATGGCAGGCTGGTAGAACTAAAAGTATTGCCTTCCCATTACGTTCTCGTATCAAATCAAGGAGGCGGTAACAGAAGTGTGTCTCTCTGTCTTGCCTCAGATGAAAGAGCATCCGAGGACGGAGCTGCAGAACTTCTGTCCAGCCTCCCGGTTCTGCTGTCAACACCACTTGAGCACAACTCCAGCAGCTCCACTGCGAGAGAGGGGAGTAAGTAAGGAACTATAAATGTACTGTACATCATCTTTAAGAGTGACTCAGAGACCGGGTCCTGTGCAGTAAACCGCTGGCACCAGTGTCTACAGACACTCAAAGCAACCCTAACAGGATTTAGCCTCCGACACACAGGCCTCGCTGCGCTCCTACAGACTGCTCTCTGTCTTCCTATTTGTGCAAACTTAATCAAATGATTTTTCTGACCAGCAATAAAGCCGTCTTTATTTTACTTGGCCCGCTCGTCCATCCCCCCCATACCCCCACCCCCGCCCACCCGGCCCCTCCCCCCGCCCCTCCAACCGCACCGCAGCGGGATCAGTTTTCCCCGCAGAATCCCACTGAAGTGCTGCCATGTCGGCTGGAGACAATCAGCTGAACTGCTCCTTAGATATTCCTGCTCTTTTTCAAAAGCCCCCAAATTCAATTTATGGACACATTTATTACCATGTCTGTCAGTGACTAAAAAGGGAGTTTTCATAATCAGGAGCACACATCTGATCTGGTCACAGCAGGCCCGCCTGGCCTGGCCAATATGTGCTCTATTACACGGTCGGAGCCAGCCGAGCCGCAGAGGAAAAGGAAAACATGAGCAAACAAAAGTCTAGGTAGTTAGACATGGAATAGAGGCCCTTAGATGTAGAATTAGGGGGAGAAGGGCTGATCTGATTTAGGAGCAGCGCCGTAGGGAAAAATCCTTCAACTCAGAACCAGAGCAGAGGCCTTGACCGTGTGATGAGGGATCACATAGCACCGTCCCAGAACTGCACCATATTCCCATCGCCCCAAACATAAATGGGATGTTTTTCTTGTCTAATGACGTTACCGCTGGTCTCGGAGTGGCAGAGGGCTCGGGGAAAAAAAGGCCTGCAAGGGTTTTCTTTGAGAGGCCCGACAAGATTTTGTGGCCTTTGCGGTTGTGTCTCTTAATAGTTTCCATTGTCTGTCAGATTTTTCGCAGAGTTGCCAAAAACTACACGAAAGGCGCTTTTTTAAACACCAGTAAAGTAGACAGAGTGTGGCTTGTTAGGGCCAGCTATAACAACATTCAAGAGTTTGAACGATTTACTATCCCGGCCCTGCTTGTGAAACACAGAATCTAATGAGTTCTCCGCAGGCGGCGCGTCACCCGATTCCACAACGTAAAGGCATGGACGGCACCCAGAAGCAATGATTGAGGGCCTCGGCCTACTGTGTGGAGTGCATGAGGTGCACAAACACCCGCCGCAAACCGCACGCTCCAATCAGAGGGTCCCGCTCGGCCGCTTCAACAGTGTGTGTGTCAGTGATGTCTGAGAGCCACTGTTCACATCCAGGCCGACCCAACCCCAACCCCCCCCCCCCCCAGAGTGATGTTCACCTCGGCCACAGGGCTATAAATCAATACTTTACTCACAAAAGGTTCATGCAAAGTCTTGCCAGTGCCCATTGCTGTAAAAATACCAAAATAAAATGAGGTAAGCTCCCTCTAGAGGTGGAAGCTGGATGGGGGGATTGAGTTGAGGAAACGAAGCGTGTCTTTCATTAGCTGAAAGATCACATTTTACCACTGGAGCAACACGTTTATGGCCTCGGTGTGGCTCGGTGAAATCCCAACCAAAAAGATTCCCTACTTTGCCTCGCAGGGAAGTTGGGCCGGCTATCGCCTGACACTCACACAGGTGAAGTCCTGGGCCGGAGCCAGCTCTGACATTTCTGAAATTGTAGTCACAGTGCGTCCGCAGTGAATCACCCATGGAAAGTATCTGAGTGGACCTGAAAAGAAGAAGAAGAAAAAAAAAAAAAAGCATTTCAAAACTGCCTGCTTGTCACCTTTGTTGCGATTGGATGAAGACTCTGGGTCGAAGCTCAGAGGCTCCTGAGCTGGAGCCAGAATCCTTAAAAACTAGTAACTGATACCTCGACCCCCATGGGCTGAAATGTCCAGTTATGAAAATTGGAGTAAATCCCGCTGGAATGTTTTACACGTTTACTCAATGTATGTCAAGGTGAGACAACAGCAGTGAATAATAGGGCTGCTCTGGAGCCTTGGGGACTGGAGCGAGAGGCAGGCTACAGGACTGGAGAGGTATTACTGAGGTGACGGCTCTGACGGTGGGGATATAAATCTACCGCTAGCGTGCTGCACAGAAACCACAGTGCCCCCTGCAGTCAAAAACCCGCACACACGTCAAACTTTATTGGCCTTAATAGTAAATGCCAGAATGATGAATAAAACAGTATCAAGAGTCCTGCTGCGGGGAGTTTAGTATGAAAGATCAATGAGTGGCTGTCTACAGGGAGTAGGCTAAAAGCATCCGTGCCATCTGCGGAAGCAGTGGGTTGACATGGCACACTAATCTCCTCTGGTTTGTGTGTTTGGGGTCCAGCACGTCCAAAAGGCTCAGTGACAGCTGCACATAGAAGCAAATCTGAAGCGCGCTTGTGAAAACAGAGCAACTGCAAACTGATGACAAACGCTTTGTTTGGGGAAAAGAGATTTCTTTTTTTTTTTTTCCCTTCCCTCCTGCCCTCCCTCCTTCTTACTTGGATGTTTCAGTGGGATCACCAGTCTGGATACACTAATGGGAGAAAAAGAGCAGCAATTAGGGATGTAGACCACGCTGGCCTCAGTTATTTCCAAACCGCTTAAAAAGTGTAATAAATGATCAAATGAGACAAGTCCTTTTTAAAGCGCACAGTCAGATTTTGTTTTCCTCAAAGGCGTAGTGCCTCTAATAACGGAGCGGCCTTTGATTTAGCTCTTAGTAACGGGGAAGTGGGCTGCACACGCGGAACTTTTTGCAGCTTGTGGTGGTTGATCAGAGAGTTGGAGGCACCCGAGGGGAAACCCCCTCCCTCGCAGCCTGAGGTTCCCGGTTGGTGTGAGGTTGGGAAAAGCTGTTGGACGGATCACGCCGATCATTAAGGCTGCGTGTTGTTTGAAAAATCTACAATGTGACATTTTAATTTGCTTACTTTATGAGCCAAAGACACAAGAAGAAGAAGCGATGGCATGAAAAAAGGTCGCTAATCCCCCGCTGCTCCACGGCTGTAAAAGCGCGCTTATGGCAATGTCCCAGAATCCTCTCCAGCAAGCGGGATTTGTCCTTGAGGAGAGTTCAGAGACCAGGCGGCATCCGAAAACACGTGTTGCTCGTCGTGGCTCGAGCCAGACTTTGTTGCAGCGGACCGTTACCGTTACATAATTTGCTCTTTCAATCGCCGAGACGTATGTAACGTGAGCGACTTCACAATAACACCTTCTGTTTTATCAATCGTTTGGACTTTGCTCACAGACTCGTCTTCCCCCACTCTGCACATTACCGACAAAAAAGGGGGGAAAAGCACTAACAATCAGTAGGAGTTCCATGCCTCGGGATGGGAGGTGGAATGAAATGAAAAGGTAAAAGTGGAAAGTACATCAGAACAAATCAGAAACACACAGAAGAAAACCTGAGGGTTTACGCAATGGTTCTGCGGCCAGTCTGCCAAAGTATCTCCATGTGGGTTGTTGAAACACTCGTGCTCCAAACTCCACATTTGTGTAACTTTGTCTGGTCTGCGGTTGCACCGACAGCACGTAGCTTCTTTTCAATTACCGCCCTCTGCTCTTTGTGACCAGTTTTATTTGGATTATTGTCAAGCAGAAATGTTAGCAGGCAAAATGTGTTTGTGTGTGTGTTTGTGTGTGTGTGTGTGTGTGTGTGTGTGTCTATTGAAATGGCACCAAAGGACGGGTAATGTCCCAGGGACGTTGTTGTTGCGCACCCTCTGTGGCAGTGAAGCTCCCAGACAGGTTGATGCAGATTGTCTTGGTGGAGGTGAAGTGTTAATGGATGACACACACTCAGTGTTAACCATTAATACTTGAAGTTGCTGAGACTGTGGGACTGTGGGACTGTGGCGCTCTGACTTCTATGTAATTGGCCCAGCTTGTTGATTCCTCCAGAACGAGGTGGCTGTGTTTTCAACCCTTTGTTCACTTTTGGATTAGCCTGTGATACCAAACATGTTTTAGCCAACATATCCATGCTAGCCTTCCAAACCAACAGCTGCTGTCTTTGTTTAGCCTTTGTGAATGTGAGTGACTAGAAAGAGGAGCATGGAGGAGGAGGAGGAGGAGGAGGAGGAGGAGGAGGAGGAGGAGGCCACCACCCTGGATACTCTGGCGACGAGAGACTGCAGAGTCAAATTGGTTCCCATATTCTGGACTCTGGATGATTCCACAGGACTTGTTGAGTTGTTCCGCTGTGGCTGTGACCACATGTCTGCATTGGTATCCTTTTCAGTTGTAAAAGCCCAAGACAGTTCTGTGGATCGGGGTGAGAAGAAAAATGAAATCAAATATAAATAACGTCAAAAACACAAAGAGGAGAGGAGTTGTAGAGGAAGTCTGAACTCCAATGATCTCACTCCTTTGTCTCCATACTGTCCCTTTGAACATCCCACCAGTTCAGACCTCATTGACTCGTTGCAGTATTGACCACACAGCCTGTTTAGGTAACGTCTGTTCTCTACGGTCTCCTGGCCCTGAAGGTCCTCATCCCTCCAGACCCTGTGTCCCCCAGCCAAGCCCTCACTCCTTCCCCAGGACAAGCACACGCTGTTACTATCTCCCATCTACATTTGCCAAACTTGCGTGTGCGTGCATGTGTGCAAGTGTGCAAGTGTGCGTGTCAAGCGACGTCAACGAGCGCAGATCACTTTACAGGGATCACAGGGACATCTGTTAGGAAAACCGAATAACAAAACGGAACCGAGTTTTTACATGTTCGCCGGAATTCAATTAAAATGTGATTAGTGGAAGCATTAGGGGAACGGGCCGGCCCGCCGGCAGGCGCTGGTCGCCCCATCCCTCGGCCTGGTTGGGTTACCGGGGGGATTACCCCCGACAGGACGACCTCTGACCTCTGGACAGGTGTCTGTGGGAAGGATGGCACAGGCTGCGTGTCGCCATACCACAGCGGAATTCACAGCTTCAGCGCCGCACAATGTCGGGCTCATGCATTCCGAAAGACTTCCCCACTTTGTAATCACATATGCAAGTGCGCACATAGTTGAAATAGTGGAGGAAAAAAAAAAAACAGATCCAAACACGGCGGGGTCACGCTGAGCTAAGGAGACGGAACCACGTGCACGTAGAGCGAGTACGAATGTGGAAGATTGAATCCGACAGATTTTAACGCCTCGCTTTAGGGTGAGACACAAGCAAAAAAAACAACCCTACAATCCTACGCTTGCACTTTGTCGCGGCCTCGGCGGCGCAAATGCGTAGAATTGCGGAAGAGACGACGCACACGGGCACTTTCCACCGCTTGCGGCGGCCAATTCCATCAGAAATCTGTCGTAGCTGCAGAACTCGCGGTGACGGTGTCGAAAAAGGAGCCGTTGAAATAATAAAAGCAAAACAAAAAGCCCCAGATGCTTGGACACTGTTTACGACCACTTTCCCCAGCAGACTAAATAGGTCTGTGTTTGTCTTTGCCTCGCACTGCACAGCCGCTGCAGGCCGAGGCCTCCGCTCAGGCTGGCACGTGGAATAAACAGCTTTCAGCCGCGGTGGAAGCCGGGCCGGATTCACCGGGGCGCTGGAGAGGTGAGCGCAGCTTCTCATTGGATGAGCTCTTATCACCGTCGCACAACTGTACACACACTTGCAACACTTCTTGCTTGGATGTATTTTTGGAGGGGTGGTGTTTTTTTTTGTTTTTTTTTCCCCCCCCAGCTGGTGTTGCTGGATCGGTCCACTTTCCACGCTTGACTTAGCTCACAAGACAACATTATGTAAAGACACAGGGGGAGAAGAAGTCGACACTGTGATTCTATTCCGCCCTGATACACAGAGATTTAGCGCGAGCCAGGAGGCGGGACCAACGCGGACAGCAAGCGGCTGCGGCGCCGCCGCGCTACATGTGTGCCGAGCGGAGGAGCTGCAGAGATGTGGAAAAACAAAGTCAATCCCGACTTTCCAGCGGCTTGGAAAAAGCTTGTGAAGGACGGCAGGGGAAAGAAAGAAAAAATAAAAAATAAAGTGTTGCAAATACACCCGAGAGAAATTCCCTCATTTAGGGATCGTGACCTGTTCTCGCAAGTGCATTATCTCTGGGAGAAAGCCGCGGTGCTGCCGAATCAATTAAAAGGAGCGGACAGAATGGAAGGATTAAAAAACAAGTGCGCGGCTGATAAAAGTGTTTGAAATCCTCATTTATCAGATAAAATGATAATCCTTGAGAGGAGTTGATGTGGCTATTAAAAACAATGGAGCCAGATTATTGGAGTCTTTCAAAGTTCACACATAAATGCCAAAACTCATCGATTACTGGAGGCCGGTGGCCGCTGAAGGGATTGAGTTCTACCATTTGCAAAATGAGAAGTGACTGGGAGGGGGAATTTATGTTCCGAGGACTTTGGCTTTTCTTTTTCTGTCCAACATTTTTAACACCCCCCCCTCCCCCACCCCCACCCAACCCCGCAGTATCAAGGACAATTGTAGACCCGATTATTTCCAGGGAATGAATGGGAGGGGAAAGTGAGGCGATCATCCACAGCCCTCTTCAAGGAAGTGGAATATCCACATAATACCAAGCAGATTATTTTTCTTTCTCTTCTTTTTAGTCTTTATCGACGCAAACAGACAGACAGGGACGGGCTCAGCAGAAAATCTATATCCCCTGCACAGTAGTACACACTTTGATATCCCAGCCATCATGTCCTTCTGGATCTATTAATCAGCGGCTGACAAGGCGGGGAGTGTAACTCTCTCCGAGAGGAGCGCCGCCCGTAAAGTCTCATCAGTCAGACTTGTGCAGCGTGACGGCGGCTCACAGCTGAGAGGCGTCACGCTCGCAAAGCCTCCCACGCCTGAAGAGGCCCTCGGCCAAGATGGGCGCCGCGCCACGTCCGTCCGTCCGTCCGTCCGTCCATCCGTCCGTCTGGGCCAGGGGTGGGCGAACTCCTTGACTGGTGGGTACTACAGTGGGTTGTACAGTGTTCCAGAGGGGGGTAGCGGAGCAGCAGCAGATGAATGGAGGGTTCTGGTGAGCCACCTCACAGCCTCGAAGCACCTCGGTATTTAGATCTTCACTGAACATGGATGAAATGAAGCTATTTACAGTGACTGACTAACAATATCCTTTCTTCAAGTGTTGGCGGGCCAGATTGAAGAGCTTCAACGGGCCACCCATGGCCCCCCCGGGCCGTAGTTTTCCCACGCCTGGCCTGGGCGTCATCAGTGTTGGAGGCTGGACGGCCCTGCAGGGAGAAGCTGTGACTGCAGGTCTGTGTGGTTTGGGGCCTGATGGGGTGGAATTAGAGGTAATCAGAGGTCAGACGCCGCTGATGATGATGATGATGATGATGATGATGAAGATGATGATGATGATACTTAATGAGAAGGACCGCAGCAGCGTCACTTGTTTGGAGAAATGCTGACGCGGCCTGCTGGGATTGTGGGTCGGTGGCCGTGCCCACGCTGGCAGTGGGACAGTTGGATTTCCTCAGCAGGACGCAGAGTGAAGGTGGGCAAAATTCACTTTACCACACGGGGCTCTGCGGTCATCGTGCTTCCTGTGTGCGACAACCCTTGCTGCCCTTTGTGATGTCACATGGGACATTGATAGGAATGAAGTAACGACAATGGCGTGAAGTAGAGTTATATTACCTGAATGATGTACAGTACTGCCCAGAACATTAGAATCTCCATGTGAGAACTCTTGTGAGCCGACAACCCCAGACAGACTTGGTAAAGGCTCAGGAGCCTTCTGCAGGGCTTTTGGATTCTTTGGACTCCTTGAAGCTACAACACTGAAGCTTTTCACAGTATTCTCATGTTCTGAGTTTGTGGCTTTGTGCTTTTAATACGCTGAAAATCTTAATCAGCAAAGTTACAACAAGGAACTGCTTGAGATGTCACTTTGCGTGGAATGGCTCAATAGAATGTTGTTGCTTTCATCTTTGATGTTAAATTACCAAAATAAAACAACTTTGACTTGATTTTCAAATTTTTTGTACTTGACTTTTCAGATCCGGATTGACTTGAGGGGTCAGCGTTTCACTCACACAGTAAAACGTCTCTTCAACAACAGTCCACAGTGCTCAGTGAAGGTGCTCTGGGGCGGTGGTGAGCCGGGCCTCTGTTTCTGCTGCCCTCTGCTCAGTTTTAGTGTTCCAGCTAACAAGGCAGCACTGACTCAGGGTTGGAAGGGTTTTTAAAGGGACACAGGTTATCTGCAGAGGACCCCCCCGCCTCCTCCCCTTTTTTTTTTTTTTTACCCCCCCCGCTTCCTAAACCAAACCACTCTGTCATTAAAACCAGTAAATACAGCGGGCAAAGTGGTATCATGTTCAAAGTGGCAGCCCCTCCACAATGGCTTTAGCAATGTTTCGCTGTTGGTGATAATTCCCTGCACTGCATAAACTTCAAAGCGCTGCCACATCACTGTTTTCAATATTGTGTTTCAGGTCCAGGAGAAGCTGCCAAGTCCCTCTGCAGCGCCCATTAGCAAGTTATGTGATTTAAAAGTTTTTGGCATACACGCACAAGCACGTACGCACGCACGCACACACACACACACACACACACACACACATAATATCAACACCTGTCCTCTAAAACTTGATCCGGCTGGACAGCCCTCAGAGGGCTCGCCTGCACGTGGAGAGAAACGAGGCAGCAGCATCAAGATAAAGGCCTGATTCTGGTTATATTGGAGTTTAATGGCACAGCTGCTGATATAATGATTGGCATTGCGGCTTTTTTTTTTATTTTTATTAGAGCATTTTTGAAATAATTACACTGTCAACCGAGGTTTTCCTTTGTAACAGGCATGAAAAGGACATCTGCTCAAACTTTAATTTCCAAGTACGACAACGTCTACGCTTGATCGTGTTCTCGTTCACAAGCATCCATTCCTTTCATTTTCAATAGCTGCCTTGTTAAAGCGTATTAAATCAAATTGTGTAATCAGTTCAGTGTGTTATAACCCATAAAAATGTTTGAGATTGGCAGATTTCACTCCGACACCGGGCCTGGATTACACATGGAGTTTGGATTTGAACACGGCTGGTGAGTGGGATTGATACGACTCGCTTTAAAAGGAGTTATTCTACTCATCTGTCCTGTTTCATTTACTTAATAGCAATGATAGTGTATTATTATTATTATTATTATTAGTATTATATTATTATTATTATCATTATTGTTTGCAAAATGTTTTTGAAAAGGACCACAGAATAAAAAGTCTTTGCCCAGAGGTCACAGGCAGCTGGTTGGACCTGAACCTTCTCCAGAGTGTTGGTGCAACCTTTAGCAGGACATGGACATTGGAGCAGTGTGTTGTACCAGTTCTGAGCGGCCACGCTGAGCATCCACAATGGCTTCCAGCATTAGCTGCTGCTAACTCTGACACACTGGGCCTACAGGAGGAGTGTGTGCTGCTCCATCACTTCACAGTCATCATCTGAGTTTAGCCACCGCTGGTGGCAGCGGGTCGACGGGGAGCCGCTGACGTGGTTCTGCAGAGGTGAGCGGATGCTTTGTTCTGAGGTGCGGCTGACAGTCTCTTCATCTCCTGCTGTCAGACACGACGCTGTTTGATCTGCAGCTTCCCTGCGTCTTCCCAACCTGGGTCGGACGACCTCTGGCCAGCCAGGAGGAGAGAGAGAGAGGGGGGGGGGGGACCGACTCCAGCGACGGTGGTAGCGAGCAGAGCGCGATGCTTTTGAGGCCCATCTGGTCTTCCTGCATGTTTCATGCATGATCCGACACGTGGGGTGAAAGAAAAAGAAAAAAAAAACACATCTCAAGCAGCCGCGCTGTGAAAGTGCAGCATGCACATACGTGCACATGTTACAGATGTGCTGGCATATGGACACACGCGCATTAAAAAGAAAGAAAAGTGGAGAAGAATGCATTACACACACGCAGTGCACTTGTGGCCTCGGCCAGCTTCACCTCCTCCTCTTCCTCTGCTGGCAGGACGGCTGTCTGTCAGCTGCTCTCATCACAGCAGCTCCAAGCGGCAGCAATTAAAACGGACGTGCGACACTGCCTGTGCATGGGGAGAGAGAGGAGAGAGAGAGAAGTGATAAAATGAGAGGGGACACGAGCGAGCGACACAAAAAACGGAGAGAAAGAAAGAAAGGGAGGAAGTGTGTGTGAGAGAGAGAGAGAGAGAGAGAGAGAGTGAGAGAGAGAGAGAGAGAGAGAGGGAGAGAGAGAGACGGAGAGAGAGAGAGACAGAGGGAGAGACAGTGAGAGAGAGAGAGAGAGGGAGAGAGAGAGAGAGAGACAGTGAGAGAGAGAGGGAGAGAGAGAGACAGAGAGAGAGAGTGAGAGAGAGAGGGGAAATGCACGGCAGCACCTCTCCTTCAAAACCGCGACTGATTCCGTGTCTATTGATCTTTATTACAATAGCAGCAAGCTGTAAAATGTTTGATGGTTTTGTACAGATCTTAGTCCCCCTCATTCATAATTACTGCTACACATGTAGAACCAAGGGCAACTTCAGACGGGGCGGCGTTTGAACAGCCGCTGCCAGACTGCGGGGATGATGGGAAATCTCGGCGGGGCCCCCGACAGCGGCGCCGAGCCCCGAGGCCATCAGCCCGCTGCTGCACAAACACCTTGCAGCCAACGCAAGTTTTTACAAAGATCACACTATGACGCTGACTTCTAATGAGAAACCGGGCCAGGCTCGGCCCAATTTTACCCACAAAGCAACTCGGCCTCATTCTCGTTTGTGACTCAGGAGCAACGAAAACAAAGCTTTGCAGAGGAGCGTCGGCGGCGCTCGGCTGGCAGGAGTCAGAGTTCAATGCAAAGCCTCTGTTACACATCCATGTTTAATGCCTGCTAATGTTAACATGGCTCCTCTTCTTCTTCTTCTTCTTCTTCTTCTGCGAACTGCACTTCTGCTCCCCACATCTCGTAATGTTCTGGTCCTGGAGACCAGAACTCCTCCTCTCCTCCTCCTCCTCCTCCTCCTCCTCCTGCTCCTCCTCCTCCTC
>NW_027466338.1:0-72500 GCF_046127955.1 Nelusetta ayraudi | reverse complement strand
AAAAAGGGTGACATAATAATAAGGCGTATTAGCCGAAAAAAAAAAAAAAAGAAACAAGGCGTCCAGCAAAGGCACTGATTTTCTGTTTACGGGAACGCAAGTGCGGTGCCGCACACATGCAACTGATCATCAGGATAAACAGAACGCGGCGGCCGAGCCGACGAGCGCTCCGCTGTTAAATATTTTTCTTTCCAGGTCTCTTTAACCCCCCGAGCGCCAACCGTTTCGGATCAGAACCCGAGCGGACGAGTCGCACCTTCGAACCCGTTTCCCCCGACCGCACGCCGCTCGCTCGCGTCTCGGAAGGGAAACTCCACCCGCGGAGCCGAGGTTTTTCCGTCCGCGTTCGCGGGGCTCCGCTGATGTTCTCTAATCCGCGTAACCCATCCGGAGATTAACGGGAGGGAGGGAGGGAGGGAGGGAGGGAGAGAATTCCCACCTCCCGTGGAAACCAAGAACGCGAAACCAAAAAAAAAAATGTTTGCCGCGCGCTCATCCAAGTGTGACCCCCCCCCCCCCCCCCGGAAAAGTCGGCAGTCGGAAACCCCATCATGAGGCGTCAACAGTATTGCATACTGGATGAACGAGATCCGTGATGGTGTGAAGCCCCTGGAGCTGCGACAGTCACGTTTATCAAACGTCGCCGCCGACCGTGGACGGCAGAGCCTCGGCAGAGCGGCCGTGGCACGGGATCTCAACTCTGGGGCGAACCACTTTAACCCGGTCCCCTGACCCCGGGGAGGGGGGGGGGGGGGTCAAAAAGTCAACCTTGCCGCGGCGGCGGCGAAAACGGGACTTACCGTCTTAAACCCCCCGAAAGCCGCGGTCGTCGGCTTCCATCATCCCGCAACTAAACGCTTTTTGTTCTCCGGCTAAGACGCGCAAATGCGGCCGGGGCTTTCGGAGACATTAAGTGGGATTTGTGCGCGAGTCTCTTCTCTTCCCTCGTGACCCGACTCAGGCACAATGAGTCCGTCGGTGGAGGACTTTGAGCGCTGCGGGTGACGCACTCAAAGCGCGGGGGACCGCAGTCTAGCGCGTACCTTTGACCGGGCCGACGATCCGTGCTAGCGTCGGCGCTATTGCGTGCCACCACCCCCCCCCCCCCCTCCTTCCACGCTCGCATCTGCGCCCTTTGTATCGGCATTACCGGGGGATTTTTTTTTTTTTCTTCTTCGGGGAAGGGGGGGGGGGGGGTGCGGGGTGGTAGCGCACTCGATGTCGCAGCGGAAACACATGTGGATCGTCAATGTGGCGGAGAGACACTGCTGACTTTTGTTTACAAGTGCCGCAGATGCCGTGAGGAGCGCTGAGGGTGCATTAAAACCACATTGTCAGGCCGTGCAAATGTCTGGCACGACTCGGGGAGGAGGGTTGAGAGGATATTTTCAATACTTGCTTTGTGTTTTGCTTCCCCCCCCCCTCCACCCTCCCCCTTTCTTCTTCTTCTCTCCCCCCCCCCCCGCCCTTCCCCTTTCTTTCCTTTTCGCCGTAATGATTTCCATGTCTGGCCCCCACATCGAGCGCTGGAACTACTTTTCGGCTCCTAACTGCACGCTACTATTTAAGGGCATTTAGCGGTTTGTGGCGACCGGCTCCAAATTGCAAAAACATTTGCGCGGCAATACTGCCTCCCGTCTCGGGAAGGCAGTTTCTAGATCAGGCTTTTATTGTGTTTGTTGATGACTGCCGTCTTTTTATGTGCTCCGCTCCATTGCTTCACTCCCTGTCCATTCTGGAGTCGGTGGTGGGGGTGGTGGGGGTGGTGGAGGTGGGGTGGCAGCGGTGTTGTTTTTGGGGTGGGGCAAGAAGAAGAAGAAGAAGAAGAAGAGGAAAATAGCAACCGCAACACTCGACTTGTTAATCCGCTGATCTCGCCGACAATCGATTGAGATTGGACGGCTCGCGAAGAAACAAAAATAACCGACGGAAAAGGCGGAGGCAGTGAAAGCGAGCGGTGTTTAATCTGGAGCTGCGAATGACAATTATTGATTTGCCTTTTTTTTTTTTTTCTCTCTCTCCCCCCCCCCCCCCCGCCGTCCCGCCTTTTTGACAGGCACGGTAGCGAGTCGGAATCAGACGGAACAGGGACCGGAACTGTCACAACAACACGCTGTTTTTCTCCCCTCCGCCTCGCTCTCTCTCTTCTAGCGTCCGTCCGTCCGTCCCTCCGTCTGTCTGTGATGTGACCCGGGTTTTTATTTCCGTTTATTTTAGCGTCTCGCAGGCGGCGGGGGGGGGGGATCTGACAGTTTGAAGGTGCCACGTCTTTTGCCGCCCCTACTCTAAAAGTGCTGCCAAGCCGCCCTTTGTGATGTCATCAGGGGGGGTACCAGTGACGGGTAACGGGTGAGGACGCGAGACACTGCCTCGCAAAATTGCAAACATTTGGCGAGTGCACGCGCGGCGTCTTTATCGCTTCATCAGCAGGAGGCTGGAAAATTGAGTGCTTCCGTGGCAAGGTTGCAAACACAGGGCTAAAGAAAAAGAGAGGCAGCTTCCCCTGAGATGCGTGAGGGTTTCTAGAATGATTTATTGTGCAAAGGTGCTCCAGTGGAGCCTTGAATTGAAGAATAAAATAAAAATAATCTGAAAATTGGTAACACGGGGGAGGGGGCAGGGGGGGTTTAAACAGTTTAAACATCTCAAACCGACGTATCTCACGTCGACAGCGTCAGCTTTTACTTTCCCGCACTTTTGTAGCCGTGCGGGAGAGGCAGAGCGGAGCGGAGCAGAGCAGAGCAGAGCTCAGCGCAGCCGGCGGAAGAAGCTCATCGCTGTAAGTGAGAGAAGAGGTATTTTGCCTTTAGAGGGCCTCGTGGACACATTAAGGCCTATTTGCATGTCCATAACGCCGACGGAGAAGCCCATCTCTGCGCCGAGGCTCAGCGGAGCCGTTGCCTTAAATATCGGCGGGGAAGCGGAGCATTGAGCGCCGCCTGTTCCCGGTAACGAGTCCCCGCCAACGGCCTCGTTTTGCGATGATTTAAGGGGCGCCCGCTAGACGCCAAAGCCGCCCGCGCTCCATCCCGGCCCTACTTCGAGATCCGAGGCCTCGCAGGGGGCGCTGCCGCTCCTCCTCCGCTGTCCGTTTCAGGAAAAAAAATGTTACTCCTTTCTCCACCCCCCCTCTCCGCCCCTTCACCGTCCGCCTCCTCCGCCTTTTGTCCTCGCCGCTACAATTAAGGGCCACGACTCTGAATAACAAAACGCCGCGCCCCCTCCTCGCAAGGGTTTGCCCCCGGGTTGTGTTTACACTGCGGGACATCAAAGGCATTGCTGAACTTTTCCGAGCCCCTCCTGCTCAGGTAGTAATCCCAAAGTATAATCTCTTTAAAAACTGTAAAAACCCATTAGAGTGACACCATCTAAATCCTCCCAGAAAAAAAAAAAACAGAAAGCAAGAGGCGGGGGGGTGGGGGGGAGTCGGTCGGGGGGGGGGGGGGGGAAGTGAACTTCTTTTTTACTCTTTTCAGAGGGGCCTCTCGGTGGCGACGGCGCTCTGGTAGCTAACGTGGCGAGGTGGAGCCGAGGGGGCTTCGGTGTTCGGTGTTTACTCTCGAAATTTTCCCCGGGGGACCCGCGAGGCCGGGATCGGTTCGGCTGAGCGCAAAACACGCGATAGGCCCGCTTTAAACAATGTAATGCGTGTTTACAGAGGGAACGCATCGGCGTTAACTTGGCCAAAGCGACTCTGGAATAACAGGCGGGCGGCTAGAGCAAAACAAATCCTCGGAGCTGCCCGGCCTTCGGGGGGCGGGGGGGGCGGGGGGGTTGGAGGCATAAATCAAACTCAAACAAACGCTGTCGGAGCGATGACGTCGACCTGCGCAACTTAAGCCGAAGGTAACCGCGGCCGTCTTTTAAGAAGCGGTTATGTGGATTCATCCTAATGCGTCCTTTCAAACGCGCAGGATAATCTACGTGTCAACAGTTAAATCCCCGGCAAATAAAAGTTGACGTGTCAGCCGGCCGGCCGGCGACAGCGTGAAGTAAATACTCGAGCAGGTTGCTTTGCGGGGGCAGCTGGATTGGACTTGAACAGGTCTGGCACCAATCACTTGCCGCGTCCAACGGAGAGTGTTTTCCATCAGTGTTTGGATTTTAAAACCCAATTGCCCCCCCACCCCGCCCCCGTTTGGTCGTTTCACTTGCTAAATGCTGCTCCTGAAAACGGCCCAGAAGAGGGGGGGGGGAGGGGAAGAACTGCAGGCTAGTTTAGCCTGCGGCTAGGCCTGTTAGCACGGATGCTGCAGTAGAGCTGGGTGAGATTTCTAAGAGAGCGACGTAAAATGGAGATGCTTTTTCAAGCAACGACGTGTTTTTGCGCTTTTTGAGGCTAGCCGCAAGGTGCTAACGGCGTCCCTCACAACAGCCTTGAGCTGCAGCTAGCTAGCTGGTTCTACTGGGATTTCTATTTTCATTAGGACCATTATAATTACTTGAAAAGGTCGTCCCAACCGCATCATTTGCTGCGTTTCTATGACAGATTTTGGCAACGGAAAAGCAATATTTTTCTAAAATTCCGACAAAGTACAAAGATGTTTCCATTGAATGGTGTGAATTCGGGACGAGATTTTACGAGAATTAAGTTTGGTGACGTGTAAATGCGACACCATGAGAGCATTGAAACCTATTTTTCGCGACGTTTGAGAGGTTTATCGAAGTTCAGGTGTTTCCATCAGCAGTTTTTTTTTTATCGCGATATTTAGATTTTTGCGCAATTCTTGGGGAGTAATGAAAACGCAGCTGTTGACTTTGACTTTCCGGCCCTCTCAGTCTCACGCACGCGTCGCAATCTTCTCTGCAAGGTGAAGCGGTGACGGACCCCCAACACCTGACGCACCCCCTCTCAGCACCAGAACCCTCCTCTTGGGTCCACCTGCCGTGGCTCTTTGAGTGGCGGCGGTGATTTATACTTTTGCGTATCGTTAAGTTTGACCTTTTCTTTTTTACAGTGCCAAACAACTAAAGGAGTGGCAGAATATTATTCATCGGGCTAAAAGTGCACCACAGCGCACTAATGAAATGATTTTTAAGGGTGGGCTGGCCGCCGCTTAAGGCGCGGTGACCCACCCCATTTATTCCGTCGTAAGGGAAACTCGGGGATACGTTATTGCCTTCAGATGAGGAATTAATTTACCAAAGACGTCGCTGAATAATGGATGAGTGGAAAATTACATTTTATTGCAGGTGTAACTTTTTTTTTTTTTCTTTAGAGAGTGAGAAGGGGAGCTGAACAGCACTTAAGCGGAGTCCTTTTCCGGCCATTAAAGCAAATGATTGCGGGGTTAATTGGCATTTTAGCGCACACAGGTTTGACCACATGCTTTATTATTCCCTCCCCCGCCCCCCCGCCCAGATTTTTTATTTTTTTTTCACCTTGCCTTTGCGATCTCCGCCTCCACCTGCTCTCACCTGCGTGCATCCCCTCAACTTCTCCGTCCCCATCGAGGCCGCCGCCCCCTTTTAACGAGCGGCGACGAATGCAAAGGCGCTCTCGTAAATCATCGCATGGTTTACAAACTCAATAAGCGAGGGCTTCCTGCCTCCGCCAGGCGGGCCGGCCGCGCGTCTAAATTATTAACGAAGCCGGGGGAGGGGGGGGGAGAGGGGAGGGGGGGGGGGGGGCCCACGGGCGAAACTTTGATGATGTTATAAACAGGGGAGCGGACAAGGTGCCTTCTCAGCAAAAGATTACAGGACCTCCCGCCCGCCTACACCCCCACCCCCCCCCGCCCCAGCCGCAACCTGAAATCCCAGCCCCCCCCCGCTCCCCCCCTCTCGCGCGCGCTCGCTGCTAATTACCCACCTCCGACCGGTGAGAGACAGAGATAGAAGTCGGCGTGCAAAAAAAAAAAAAAACTTCACTTGGATGGCGTTCGGTGTGAACGCGCGCTCGCTCGTCGTGCACGTGACCAAACTCCGAGTCGCCCATATTGATTACAGCATCGGCTGATGCTGATGCCAGGCGCGCCCGGGAGGCTGCCCAGGACTGGCCTACAGTTGCCAATCCTCGGGTTTGGCTGAAAGCTGACGCGCACGGCGTTTCATAGGCTCGGGTCGGGGATATTGCGTGAGGGGGCGTGGTGGGGACGGGGAGAGAGTTTCAAAATAAGGGCGTCGGTTACTTTGATGACGTGCAGGCAATCCGATTAAACGCTCTCGATCGGATCATTTTTTTTTTATTTCGCGTCCGTGCAAACGGTGGAATTCGCGAATTTTTCAATTGGACGATGGACCGACCGAGGTTTCGAGCGGACGGGAGGAATTTTGCCGGCTATTTATAGCCGTCGCGGCTTCTTCCGTGCGGGAGACGGTTGCGCGTGCGACACCGGCGGTGAAATAGGCCGAGCTAGTTTTTTGGGAAGGAAAAAAAAAAAAAAAAATGACCTAAATCTCCTCGCGACGGCTCTGTTCTAAGGTTTATGGAGCATCGTGACGACTCGGTAGATACTTCATTCGTTTTTTTTTTTTACGGGTTTAATTTAACGGCCAATTCCACAAAAACATATGGCGTGCTGGTCTGATGACTTTGGCCACAGCTGCATGATGGTTTCAGTAAACAGTGCATCCTGCAGGGTGGTGGTGGTGGTGGTGGTGGGGGGGTGCTTTGGTTCTGGTTTTGGCTTGCACCCCCGCTGGTTGTTGCCCTAGCATTCAACGTGCTTCAGTTTTCCCTTTTTCTTACGTACGGCCACGCAAACCCGCCCGCGAAGGTGTCAAACTGGCGTACGCGTCTTCTCCTCTCCTTCCATCGGGGACCTCGTGCCGACCGTCCAAAACAAAGGCGATGATTTCCCCCGGTGCAAACATGCTCCAAATTAGAATCGCCCAAAAAAAAAAAAAAAAAAAAAGGGGGGTCCTGATTGTTTCGCTGCTCCAAATCTGATCTGATGGATTTCTTCATCGGCCGGGATAATGATGTTGTTTTAGTGGTGGGAATGTCGGCCTCGGTGAAGTCTCTCGCGGTGTTTTCACGTCCGAAAAGTTGCAACAAAAACCCTGAAGTCTGACTCTTTAGTCATAGGATTCCTCTATGATCTGATGTTTAGCCTTTGCTCTGAACTCATAAGGGCCCAGGCACCTTTCATTTGTTGAGGGGGGGTGAGAAATATGACTCAAAGCATGCGATGACACAATCATTTCGACACTGAACGCGGCTGATTTATGACGGTAAGAGGATCCCGGGTTGGAATTTACCTTTGAGGCAGCAGCGCATCAATCACGCCGGAGGAACAGACTCCGATTTCATCGTGCTTTTCAATTTGATCGCCGGAGATTACGGCTATAAATATGAAGAGGGGGGAGGGGGACACACACACACACACACACACACACACACAAAACAATGGGCTTAGGAAGAAATAGAAGTCTGTTTTCCGTGAGAACGACGAAAATCAGCCCACGGCGTCCTGAAGTTAGCGTCGTCAACAGGCCGCCCTGTACGTTAGCTAACAACGACGCGGCAATAGGTGAGAACAAGAAAAAGAAAAAAAACAAAAACACAACACAGAAGCGCGGACGAGACATTTTCACGAGGGAGTCGGGAATTCCTCCCCTCCCCCCCCCCCCTCCGAAACCTCCGTCTCGCCACATCCTGCGCCCCCCCCCCCCAATCTGCGACCATTGTTCCACACAGAGCCGTCTGTGATTCAACACGCGCTTCGACGCGACAGCAAAAAAAAAAAAAAAAGAAAAAACTTGCAAAAAACAAGACGCCGCTTTCATACACCACCCCCCCCCCCCGCACACTAGAAAATTGTGAAAACCGTGTCGGGGACGAGCGGGGCTCCCCGACCGCTGTTGCTGGGCAGCGGGGGGGAGGAGAGGGGTTGGAGTGGGGGGGGGTGGGCGCTGGGGAAGTCACGGTCAAACACGCGGTCGGATGGCCGCATCGCTCTGGCATGTCAAAAAAAGCGCAGACGCCCCCCGAGGGGGTTTTTGCGGTGGCATGCGAAAGTCCCCGTGCTTCTCTTCCCCAGGATTTCTTGACGTTTGACCTTTGACCTTTGCCCACGTGCTGCCGCTCCTTTCGCGTCCCCTGGTCCGCCGGTCCGAGTCCGTCCCCCTTCGGTCGACTCCTGCAAGTTCTTTGCACGTCGTGGAGGAAAGTTCGGGAGGAGTTGACGGCGGGGCTCGCGCTAATTAATAGGACGACGCCTGAAAGGAAATGCGTGCCGCGCATTTACGCTTTCACACAACAGTCGTCTCAAACCCGTTGCGCTTCTTCTGTGCGGCCTGCATCAGCGAGGCGGCGTTAAAAAGAGCACCTGCTCGCTCTAGCGTGTTGCACCTCGGACGTCTTGTCACTCAGACAAACCGGTTTGTCGTGATGACAACTGTTTGCCTTGTGTTCACTGCACTGAAACTGCTGTCGGACCGATTCTGCGGAAACAAGGCATAATGAATGTGTTGTGTGTAGAATTAAAGAATTAAGACAGTTCCGTAGGAAAAAGGGGCTCGAACCTTTCACTTGCCAGGTGTAATAAAGGTGTAATAAAGATGTAATAAAGTGGCCAGTGACTGTATGTGTATATAGTTATATATACAGTATATGTGTGTGCGTATGTATGTATGTATATATATATATGTATATATATATATATATATATATATATATATACATATATATATATATATGTATATATATATATATATATATATATATATACATACATATATATACATATAAAAAAATATATATATATGTATATATGCACATTTATATATATGTATATATATATATATATATATATATATATATATATATATATATATATATATATATATATACACACACACACACATATATACACACGTATATACACATATACACACGCAAATATATGTATATATATGTGTGTGTGCGTATATATATATATATATATGTGCATATATACATATATATACATATATATGTATATATATGTATATATATATATAAGACATATAAATATATATACATATATATACACACACACATATACACATACATATGCACAACACACACAACACACACCCATATATATATGTATGTGTGTCCACACATATGCATAAAAGTTGAGATTTGTGCAATAAAGGTCAAAAGCTCAACTGTGCTCTTATCTTGCATTGACACAGTATCTGTTTTGGGAGCCGCACGTGACACAAGTTATGACTACCCCCCCTCCAACCCCCCGCCCTCTCCCACATTGGCCCCACCGAGACCCGCCGACCCCCCCCCCCCAAGACTCGACGCACGCGACGCCACTACAATATGTCATCTGTCGGCTTCCAAAACGAGGCCGATGACACAGATGCCGAGGCATGCGACCGGAGAGGGGAAGTGATGTCACCGCCCGCCTGCCTGCCTCCCTAAAACTGTATCTGTTCAAATCAAATTAGATCCACGGCGCCCTGGCACATTCAATTACCCGAAATACCACCAAAGACGGCCGCCGCGATTTGACATCTGCGGGGATAAATGGAGCGCTAACAAAGTCTCTCGCACCGCGGGTGAATCGGGCGAGCAGACTCTCTGTCTCTGAGCGCCGGGCGCTTTTCCTCTTTCGCCGCCATCTGAAGCGCATGCCATAGATATGATGAGATCGCTATGAAAAAACAGAATGATAAAGAAAAAAGTTGAGGGGGGGGAATTTCTTTCTCCGCTTCCCCAATTTTCTCATGAAAGCGGCGGCTCTGTTCCTTGGGAGTGACAACACTTGCCGATCTTTTCACTCATTTATTTCCCCCAATAAAGTGGCCGAAACCCCCCCCCCCAAAAAAAAAAAAAACTCATCAAACGTTCAACGCGAACTTGCCGAGTTTCCATCTCAAAGCGGAGCGGAGCTTAGAAAAGTTTTGCAATCAGCGGATAAAAAAAAAAACATTCAATTGAGGAACGTTGTTTTGATCAAACGGTCGAAACTGCAGCGGTGGGAAACAAAACAAGTCGACGTATGAGTCAAGTCGAGATTACGCAGATTGGTCTTCAGAAATCACATCTAACGGAGACAGCTGTGATTGCCAGTGAGTTCAGGAAGTGTTGGTTGCGTGTAACGCTCGCTAGCTATGGGGGGGGGGGGCATTGGAAAGATGCTACTAGCATCAGCAGCTATAGCAACGCCACGCAACTTTGTCATGTTCCACGTTGCGCGCCATTTGACTTATTTCACAAGTCAAAACGCATTGAAAGTCATATTTGCTCTGTCAATTTGCACAAGTCGAAACCCACCCGGAGGTAGCTAGCTAGCTAGCTAGCCCCGGAAGCTTCTTTTGCCGATTTTACGATTTCAAAATACACCAAACAAAAGTTAACCAAAGCTACAAAAACATCACTTGCTGTTCTACTCTACTTAACGAATCCTCTGAAGGCCGTTGACATGAAGCAGATAAGCCAAACCGTCGATCAACATCGGCCATTGACCGCTTGGCTGTCACGACGGACGATTTTTTTTCACCCCGGCAGTGCCACCCCGCACCTCTGAAGGGGGGGGTGAGTGCACGGGGGTTAGCCGCCGAGGCTCCGCGGCCATAATTAGCCTGCCATCCTGGGGAAAGTTAATATTTCTCCCTCTCGGAGTGAAGCTTATTGGTTTCCTGGACAGGCTCTAATGGATAACCCAATGAGGCCGGCGCGAGCGGCAGACACTGACATGAAAACAGAAGCGGGTTGCGGCCGCTCCCCAGGAGGCCCGCAGTCAGACGGAATGACACACAAATCTATCCGCCCCTCCCCCGAACCCAACCCAACCGTTCCCCCCTACATGACGGAGCGGTTCGCTGGCTGAGCAGCGGCCTGATCAATAGTCATCAGTGACCCCCGCGCATGGGGGCTGTCAGTTAAACCAAAACGGCAAGACGCTAGCTCAGCAAACGCCACATTCCGGCACCCTCCCGCGCACGTGCACGCGAGCGCACGCAACAAAACAACAAAAGTATGCGCCAAATTGCGCGAGTTCCCATGTGTTGGCACATCAGCGGTATTGCTAAATATGCACTTCCTTTAAAAAAGCCAAGCTAACAGCATGTGTCAAAACGCAGCCGTCGATTTGCCTTCTTGGGTGACCGATCAATTGTCACAAATGCCAATCAGAATCGAAGTATTCATACTTCACGGCGACATTTGGACGTTTTAGCACACGGAGCACAAACCGCTACGTGTACTAAGAGTTGGAGCGGCAGGCTAAGTACCCAAAAGGTACAGTGTGTAAAATCCTGCCATCCGGTGGTCTGATTTTAGACTGGAGAGTTCATTCGCTCGGGCCGTCCCGCTTCCCGAGCTTGCCGGGGAACTACGGTGGGGCTGCGCACACGGACCTGGGTCGCTCATCAACCCTCTTCTTCGTTGGTTTAAGCTTTTCCCAACGTAATGAAGTCATATTTTACACAGTGGATCTTTAAAGACCGGGTGAGATTCATTTGCCTCCACGGGCAATTTAAAGGGAACTACAAGTGAAGTGAAGGAAGCGGGTCACAATACACTTGCTTGTCGCACCTCGACCTGCTCAAACCAATAGATTAGCGAGGTTTACCGAGTATTTCTTGATAAGGCGAAGAGTCGAACGCATTGCTTAAAAAGTGAGATTTGTGTGAACGCAACTGTGAATGCTTTGAAATAAACACTTACAAATGAACGCTCCACCAGTATGTTTCGGGGCCAAGCTGATGCATTCTTGCATTGAAGAAACAAAAAAAAAAAAAAAAAAAAAAAGTTCCATTTAAACTCAGGCAGCAGCCGACAGCTGGGACCCACGCAGCTCTCAGTGGCAGCGCAGCGGCAACAAGCAAATGTTTACTGATAAATAAAACATATTCAATCAGAGCATAAATGCTAATGAAAAGAGAACCTGCAATCGCGGGAGCTAAATGTGCGAGCTCTGGCACACACCGAGTCTGTGTGTGTGTGTGTGTGTGTGTGACTGTGAGAGAGAGAGAGAGAGAGAGAAAGGGAGAGAGAGGTGTTAATTGCTGTGCTAATTAGGTCCTGATTGCATTGCTCTTGTTTTGCACTTGCAGGTGATTAAAATTTCAACAGAGCCCATTATTTGGCACTGTTAACAGGTGCCAAGCTCAGCGCGCAAAACAAACACCGAGTGTGAGAGCGCGCGCGCGCGCACACACACACACAAACACACACTTGAGCAAATGCATGCACACACACACACACACACACACACACACTGAGAAAGACACAAACAAAGCCACGGCCAATGACAGCAGTTGGAACACAGTTGCGGATGGTTGCTCATCTGCTGATATGCACGACGTCATGTTTAAAAAATAAAGACAGCAATTTCCTGCTGAGCTGAAGAAATATTTCTGGAACATACATTCATAAATACACACATATATATATATATGTATATATATATATATATATATATATATATATATATATAGCAACTACGTACAAAGCTTTGCATCACAGCACCTCAGAATCATCCAACCCAGCAACTGAACTGGTGAGTGTGAACCAACGAGCTGCAACCTCATCATTACTTCTTTGAAACCAACTCCGATCAACACTGTCGCTTTTGATCGACCGCGTCTCCGGTGAACTGCGGCGGTGACAGAATTATTATTATTATTATTGTTATCTGATGATCAATGAGGCGTATTGGAAACCACGCTGATATCGACCCCCCCACCCCCCCTCCCCCGGTCTCCTGATGCCCCTCTCAGGCCTCCTGACCAGCGGAGCTGCTCTTTCACGTCGCGAACGCGTATTTTTTTTTTAGTGAGGCAACGTAGCTATAAAAACATCTGGACGCAAAGTCCTATGAATGTTACCACTTGTCTGAGTGGGTCTTTAAAAGGTCCAGTGTGTGTAAGATTTTAAGGAAGCCCAGCATTAAGCATTTAGGCTTCCTTACATACCATGCTTATTGAAAACACGGCAGCTAACTGGGAGCAAGACCCTCATTGCTCCTTGTATATTCTAATATTTATATATGAGAACTGTTCCGAGGATACGAAAACCAAATGACTTTGACTGCACTGGAGTATGCACTTCTGTCAATGTACTGAAGGGCAGTGTATCAAGCTTTTCCCAATGTAAAAATCTGAAATCAAGCCACGTCTTACACAGTGGACCTTTAAAAGAGGGGAAATAATTTAAATTTCATTACAAAAAAACAAAACAAACAGAAAATAAAAACTGATAGGTGCCCAGAAATGAAGTTCCTGAAAAAAAAATGAGGCACCCGATGTGAAACAATTCAAAGAGTCAGAGTCAAGAGTATCATTCACTGTATGTAGAGGAAGTGGGCAGCTGGGGGCGAGGGGAGCGACTGGCTGTCTGACTGGCTGTCTGACTGGCTGGTGGGTCAAATCTGGAAGGGGGGGGGGGGGGTGGTGGGGGGGGGGGGTTGGCTACTGTCGGGACCACCGCTGAAATGACGGCGAGCAGCGAACGTGTGATGTGCTCTGTTCCAGAACGCTTGAGCGGCTGTCCCCATTGAAACAGTGCCGTGCCTGTGTGTGTGTGTGTGTGTGTGTGTGTGTGTGTGCGTGTGTGCGTGCGTGTCCCCTCTATTGACGCAGGGCCTGGGAAAATCTGCATCTGCCACCGGAGCAGGGCCTGCGCGGCAGATCAGAAGCTGTCAGAGTGACAGGCCGCCGTCTCCCCTTCATCTACCCACACGGCCGTCGATCTGCGTCCGCGAGCAGGTACGGAGCAGGGGTGTGGGGTGAGGGGGGGGGATGTGGGGTGAGGGTGGGGGGGGGGGTTAAATATGACTTAATGAATGACGTTTGTTTAGTTCCAGAGAACTGTGGCCCCCGGAGCGGCGTGCCTACATCGCCCGTGACGGAGGAGTTACTCACAGTGAAGGGGGGGGAAAAAAAAAAAAAAAAAAAAACACCAGGAGGCACAGACGCGGCAAAAGTTCAGAGGCATTTTTTTTCTCCCCCCCCCCCTTTTAGTCATCGCGTGTCACGGCCCCAGTGTCCCGATATCAGAGCAACTGGAGCTGTGCTGATTTTTTATTTTTTTATTTTTTTCAGAAGGCAATAATGCGGGATTGGTTGTCCATCTATGCAGAAAACAGAGGTTACAGGACACAAGGAATTCTCTATTACACATTTATTATAGTGTAATAGCGTCTATTACACTGTTATTATAGTGTAATAGTGTAAACACGTGCACGTGCAGTATAGTACCGGCGAGCCAGCTCCAGTCATTTAATATTGCCACTGATTTGGACCAAATTTGACCGCGGGCCATAGGTTGACGCCTACGCGCCACACTCTTCGCTGTTCACGGTTGCACGGGAGATCGAGGCGCTGTTACATCTCTCGGGCAGCATGTAAACGCGGGACTTTTGTGCTTCTTTTGTAAAAAAAAAAAAAAAAAAAGAAAGTTTGTATTTTTCAATTTCTATTCATAGCGACGTCATGTGACGCTTTAGGCCGCAAACTGGATATTCTGCTGTAAGGTGAACCAAATGCAAAAGATACCCGATTCAAAAATGGCAAAAAAAAAAAAAGACAACACACATTCACACACACGGCGCCCATCTCCAATTACCACACACACACACACACACACACACACACACACACACACACACACACACATACACACACACACACACACACACGCGCGCACAACGTCACGCATATGCATGGAAAATGTGCCGCGCGGAGCCCTTTGACCCTCCGCTAATTCAAAAACCAGCAACTGTTATAGCTTCATAGTCCATCAAACCAGATTACTCAGCCATATGTTCATTGATTGACGGCGGGGCGGGGGGGGAGGGGGCTGCCGGGGCCACGCCCACCTTCACCCTTCGCCGCTTGCAGGTTCGCACACGCGCGCACTCGCACAGCGCCTGAGGTCTTGACCAGCTGCTTTGTCTTCCACTGCGGTCGCACCACTGGACCAGGACACATGTCACTCTCCCACGATCGGGGGGGAGGGGGGCCGGGAATGGAGGCAAGGGGGGAAGGGGGTGGTGCGGTGTTAACGGCAAAAAAAAAAAGCAAAGTAGAAGAAGAAGAAGCAAAACGAGACACAAAATCTGATGAGTGACAAGTCTGAGTCGCCATAGCGGGGACACAGGGTTGCAACGTCTGCACAGTGTGCACAGTGTGAAGAAAGTCAAGGTTGAAGAGACGAAACTTTGAATGTTTCTGTGAAGGGAAGAGTGAAGAACGGCTCCTCTGAATATTCTTTGGCCCCCCCAGTCACTTTTTAACTTTGCGGATCAATGTCACTTCTGATCGTACCAGCGCCGCTCGGCCCGCTCGTATCGATCCGGCTTGCGATGCTTTTGGCAGCAGCAAAGATTCTTTTCTTTCAAAAAGGACTTATGTGTACTTCTTCTTCTTCTTTTTTTTTGTTTTTTTTTGTTTTTTTTAAGTCAAATGTGCATGGCTGCAGGAAATGGAAACGTTCAAAGAAAAACAAAGTAAAAGAATGTATTGGCGAGCTGTTTCCCCCCCGACCCCCCCCTCCACTCGCAGAATCCTGTGAAAGTAAATTTGAGTGGATGAAGTCTTGTTGTCTCCAGGTGTTGTTGGCTTCATTTGCTTTGGAACCAAAGGGCAAAACATTTCACAGTCTTTTACTTGACAGTCTCTTGTGGTCTCTTTGCGGTTTGCTTTCACAGTTGGTGAATGAAACAAATGGAAAGGCTGCAGTCTAAGTCACCTGACCAGCGGGCGCGTCACTCATTGGCCAGACGGGACTTGCGACGCGCGTTTTTTCTCGACTGCTCCTGGATCGGCCTGATAATTAATAATTCTAATAAACAGTCAGACTATTCACGGCAGGTAAGAGAGGCCCCTAAAGGGGTCAATAATTTACATGAAAAAAAAAAAAAATAGACCTCCACCCGGCACTTTATGAGGTCGGTTGTTCAACTGCTGAAGACAAACGTAGGCGCTCAAATCAAGGTTTAAATTTAACTGCCGAAGACCAAGAGCGAGATACAGCCGCGTCAGGGGTCAGGGGTCACGATGGGCAGACCAAGACCATATCGAGACCAGAGAGCATGGAGATCGAGACAAGACCACATATATACACACACATATATATATGTATATATATATATATATATATACACACACATATATATATATATATATACATACATATGTGTATATACACACACACTCTCACACACACACACACACACACACACATATATATATGTATATATATATATATATATATATATATATATATATATATACACACACATATATATATATATATATATATACATACATATGTGTATATACACACACACTCTCACACACACACACACACACACACACATATATATATATATACACACACATACATATACACAACAATAAGTGCAACAATATAGTGCAAAGAAAAGGAAATATATTTAAAAACTTAAAAACACACATATACACATATACACGCATACATATACTTATACATATATATATACATATATACATATGTATATATATATGTGTGTATGTATACATATATATAAACACATAGTATATGTTGCACGTATGTGTTGCCTTTGCACTATATTGTTGCTGTAATCACTATACTAAATGCACTAAATGGGGGGTCGGGGGGTTTGGAGGTGTGCACCGGGTCACTTCCTGTTGTCGACTCGATGACAACCCCGAATCCCTCCACCCCCCCCCCCCGACGCCACAACTTGATATATGTGCTTTTAAATTGGCGGGCGGGAAAGGGAAAAAGGAAAAAGGAATGCGCCGACCGACAACGTATGAAACGGCGCGACCGTGGTCTAATTATAACCTTGTTGGCGGGGGCCCCGCTCGGCTCCTCGGCTGCCATCAGATAAGCTAATTGGCTGCTGTTACGCCCCGGCACCGACTCGACAGCGAGGAGACGTCCTGGGAGAGCAGCAGCACCTGCACCTGGATCTTCTCAAGAGCTCTCCCACTTCTGAGTGAGCACGTGCACACCTGAAGACACACCTGAGCACTGAGGTAATCACCCCCCCCCCCCACCCACTTCCCACTTCTCTTCTCCACTTCAATCCCTCGTACACGGCCATTATCCAGCATTCGATATATTCCCCCTTCTCTCCCATTGGACGGAACAGGTTGAGTTTCCGCTAATTGGTACCGGGATAATACCGATTCTCCCCCCCCCCGCCCCCGAGCCGATTTCGGTTTCATCCCGCCGCCGGTGGGGTTCTTGTTTTTTTTCTTCAAGGTATCGTCTCTCTCGACCGGGGTAGTGGTGGTGGTCGTGGGGGGGGGGGGGGTTGGTCGGGGCTGTCAGGCCTCGCAGCTCAAGGCGCGACCCGGCTTTTTCCAGGGGGTCCCCCTGCGCCGACACGTTCATAAATACGACACCTTGTTTTGTCCTTCTGCCGTCTCTCCCCCCCCACCCCTTCGCTCGCTTTTGAATCGGGGGGGAAGCCGGGTAAGCTAATAGGGCCGCGTCTGATGCATGGGAACCGTCAGCTTTCGGGAGGAGGGAGAGAGAGGGAGAGAGAGAGAGAGAGAGAGAGAGAGAGAGAGAGAGAAAGGCTGGGTGGCCCCCGAGGCGACACATGACAGGCAGATAATGACTGTATAGCTGTCAAGTCAAGGATACCTGTCTGCCGGTAAATACAGATTTGCCTTTTTGACATCACCCCCCCCCCCGACCGACGCCCACCACCACCACCTCCCCGGAAGATCAACTGAAACGCGAGCTATCCGACGCGCTAATGTGCGCGCGCGCGCGCAAAATAGCCAAAAACACGCTCTAAACACACCCGACTTAATACGCTCTTTGGCAGCCAGGCATGAAGATAAAGGACGGGGGGGGTTGGGGTTGGGGTTGGGGTTTGCTGGGCGTCACACGTGCAGGCGTTGACTGGCAGGCCGGCTGAGGCCTGCGTTTTTTTGCGTGTCGCCCCCGGGGTGGGGGGGGGGGGGGGGGGGAAACGCAGGTGAAAGCAATCTCGGGGCCCCGGCCCGGAAAAGCCGACGAGATGTTGCCTTTCTGCACCCGGAGAGCCGGAGAGCTGATTTCCTTTTTGATCGGCTCAAACCCCCGACAACCGAGGAGGCCCCCCCCCCTCGCACCCATACCCTCTTGCGCCCGACCGACACGTCGCCGTCAAGCTAGTCGTCGGCCTCTGCTGTGTGTGGTTAGCCGCTCTCGCCATCGCCCCACGGCGCAAGAGCAACACGATTCAAAGCCAAAAAAAATATATGCATGCTGTTGCTACTTCACTTCCCATCATGCACTTTGTTTCCCTCGTCTCCTTCAAACCGAGCGGGTCAACGCGTTCCCTAATTGTACTGCCGGCGCACCAGAATGTGAATGGGAACTGCTCTGCCTGGTCGCACGCTGAGGACATTTATGATCCACTAGTTTTTTTTTTTTTTTATTTATTTGTTGTCGGAATCAAGTTACTGATTGGGTTTGGGTTTGCCGGGGGAGGCCCGCCGCACCTTTGGGAGCTTTGTGCGCGTGTGTGTGTGTGTGTGTGTGCTGTCGAGTAGCATCTTAAACGTCCCCCCGGGAGGGGTGGGTGGGGGGTTTAAAAAAAAAACCAAAAATAAAACAAAACGCTGACACTGAAGACGGTTTATCGTAAAACGATACAGCCGGTTGGCCGCGCGAAAGAGAGGGAAGAAAAAAAAGAAGAAGAAGAAAAAAAGATGGCAATCTGCCCTCAGCGCCGCCAGTGTTCACGCCGCTTCCCCGAGACCAACTGTGCATTTACTCAATAAAACAAATACGGGTTTCCCGCTGCGCATAGGGGACAAATGCAACTGTTCGTCCACTTCCCACTGGCTCGGAGCAGAACACGTGTGTATGTTCGCACGTGTGTAACCATCGCATCCGTTGCACAGGAAACGCAACTGATACAAATGCGAGTGAAGCGACGACGACGACGACGACTGACGCCGAATTTTTCAACTGAAACTTTGAAAAATTTTCCGCAGAAAATGAAAAAAAAAAAAAAAAATTAATAACGAGATAATCCCGCGGCCTCTCTCTGAGCTACGGCAGTCAGTCAATCACCTCGCCGGGGGCCGGGGGCCGGGGCCGGGGCCGGGGCCGGACCCCCAGTCGCACGGCGTCAACCTTTTTCTCTAGCCGGCCCGCCAGCGGGGAAAAAATGGAAATGCGCGGCCGCCGTGCCAGCGGTTGGACCCTGTTGGGGGGGACTTAGCCTTCATTCTGCCGCCCAGATAAAGTAGCGGGGGGGGCGGGGGGGGGGCCTAAGCCTCGCCTGGTGAAATGACATACGCCTCCCCCAGAACCTCCGTGTTCCTGTACAATCGCCATAATACTGTGTTTCTATGCCGGGGCCCTGTAACCTTTGATTAAATTAGTCCGGCATCGCCTCGGTCCTTTTTCTAAACTGTAGGCACCGGAGAGCTGCTTAACCCACCCTGTCCCTCGGAGGGAAGGAACGGCTTGAGCTTACAAGTGTACAGCGGCGGGCGGGAAATATCAAACCTCACCCCCGCCACAATCCCTCCCCCCCCCACAACTCCCTCCTCTCACTCAAATCTCTCTTTTCATGCCACCGCCCCTGCGTTGTCCTCCTCCGCCCTCCCCCTCCCCCCGGCCTTTCCGTTGTTTGTTGATCCATCACGCCTCCCTCCCTCCCTCCCTCCGCCGGCCTCCCAGGTGAGGCGGATTGCGAGTGGCAGGGCGTCAAAAGAGTGAGAGCGCGAGCGGGCCAAAGTGACATTTTGGTTCGCTGCTATTTTTCAAAATCCTCAAGAAAAAAAAAAAAAAAGAACGAGTGACGGCGAGCGAGAATTGCATTTCCTTTTTCCCCCCCCGAGACGCGGGGATTAATGTGGGGAGACGGCAAAAGAGACAAGGCGCCGGTCAAGTGTCAATCAGGTGTTGGCCCCGGTCGAAGGAAACGGCACCTCTGCCCCCCCTCCCCCGCTAGCTAACCGGCGCGGGGGAAACTTTTTTCCGGGGGCGCTCCGCGTTTTTACCGTCCGACTGTGTGAATTCCTGTTGCTGCCCTTTCCTTTCTTTGATTATCCCTTCACGAAGGTCGCGGGCCATTCCAAACTTCACTCCCCCCCCCCCCCCCCCCCGCCCCCCATTTGTTTCCTAAAGGGGCCTTTAAAATGACAGCATAAAAAATGCGTCGTTGACTGTATATCGTTTAGGCGACCAGGCGACCGTGTACCCTGCTAGCCTTTGGCTATGTCGAAGAGAAGCTCATTTGAAACTCAAGCAACAAGCTGAAAAAAAAAAAAAGAAGAAGCTACATTTGATTGTTTTTTTTTGTTTTTTCCTAAACTAGAAACGATGGTGTCACTGTCAACGTTTTGAGAGAAACCACAGCGCCGAATCTTCCGGAAACACCTGCGATGACGCCACACACAAACAGGACGCTGTGGTGTTGTGTTTGAACACAGAGGCCACCGTGGGCTCCGTCTCCGCTAACTAGGAGCAGAGCCGTTGCGTAGATTGGAAAATGCTACCGGAGGCTCTATTGCAGGCGTCCCCCCCCGCCACGTAACTTTGCCGATATGTTAGCCTAGCGCAACAGCGATAGCGCGCTCCTGCTCCCGTTCCCCCACTCAACAAAGACGTTAGCGCTATATATACATACATATATATATATATATATGTATATATATATACATACATATATATATGTATATATATATATATATATGTATATAAATATATATTTCCAACCAGCACCCACTTTTGCATGACCTCTGTACATTAGCCATAATGAGCGCTGGCGCACTCACACCACAGAATATCGCTGTACGCGCTTCCCTGCGATATTACATCCGAACCAAGTTGAGACGGCCGGCTATTTAGCGCGCCCCCCACCCCCCCTAATTTAAATAATGCAAGGCTGGCACAACACTGACTGACGCTGCGAGATGGGCGAACAAATGGGCACTGAAGTGAGCGTGGGAGTGCGAGCGAACCCCAGGGTTACTTTGGCAAGCTAGGCTAACGCGGCGCTCCACACACACCGCTGACTGAGCGCTTGTTGGAGCCCCCCGTCGCTGGCGAGCCTCCACCGTCGGGAGCAGGATAAATATTTGTGCGTCCCTGATTAGGGTGAATGTCCGCGTGTGTGCGCAATTAGCGACGGCGCGCGATACCCTTTTCCGAGCCGGCTGTTGTTGGCTCAGCGTGGCAAGCGGCCCGTCGACCTGCGGTGGCGAGCGCTTACACGCGAGCGCGCGGCAGCTCCCGGTGGTGAGAGGTTTGGCTTGTCTGGGAGCGCGGAGGGGAAAAACAAGGAGGCCTTTAAAATACAAATCGCACACTAGCAACATTTTGTCGCGTCGGTGCGATACCGCCACAAAATAAACAATCCTCCCGTGCTTTAAAAAAAAATACAAATTTTTTGGTGTTAGCTTAGCATGCGATACCGAGTTGCACACGAGGACTCCGAAAATCACGCCGGCCCTGTCCACACCTCATAATTCACACAGGATGTGGATGGAGAACTGATGAAGCAAAAACAGTGAGAGGAAAAGAAAATTAGCTGGGGCAGCCTTTTCAGCAGGACACTTAGCCTACGAAAACACAGGCTCGGGGGCAGCAGTCGTCGAGCGTCAAACCCCATGTTTGTGTAGCTTTTGCCCAAAACGCCCGACAAAAAGAACCGCCCTGTCGCGGCTCTTCTGGGTCACTTCAGTGAAAGCCTTTGAGAACGCCAGGACGCTCGACAAACGCAAACACACCTTGTACCGGTTTATCCCAGTATCCCAGTTTCGGGTACGAAAAAGAGCAAAAAAAATGTCTGAACAAACAACAGCAACAACAACAACAACAACAACAACAACAACAACAAAACACATCAACAGGAAGAAGAGCATTGATGTGCCAAAGCAACTGCAGTTTGTTGTTATGCATTCACAGAATGTCAGTAATAACTTACTCAATCAAG
Source organism: Nelusetta ayraudi (assembly GCF_046127955.1). Classification (NCBI taxonomy): domain Eukaryota; kingdom Metazoa; phylum Chordata; class Actinopteri; order Tetraodontiformes; family Monacanthidae; genus Nelusetta; species Nelusetta ayraudi. The sequence continues at coordinate 50,652 of NW_027466338.1, read as the reverse complement.
CCATTCTCGAGACCGGCACTTTGTGACGTCACAAAGGGTGCCGTAAGTGTGCCGCGAGTGTGCGCGTCGTGCACACTCGCAGGCACAACCCAAATGCGATCAGACGGATCACCAGGACGCTCGGGCCTCCGCGCGTATCCGCGTGTATCCGCAGCCACCGCACGTGGCTGGGCTCCAGCGACGGCTTGTGCTAGCGCAGGTGTGTGTACATATTCCCCAACACACTTGGGACCCGGCAGGAGTTGGATGGGGCACACCACCTGCCTGCAGATCCCTGATGGGAGGCCTGCGCGCACCTGGGTCCACACAGCCACACACACACGCACACACACACGCGCACACACACGTCGTATTTCATGTCAGTGGGCATTGGATTGTGGACGTGCGCTAGCGCGACACATGACAAGGTGGAGCAGGCGCGTCAGGCGCGCGCGCATCCGCTTCTCTTCACACACGCGTCTCCGCGCAAAAGCCACATGGGAGGCAACCGGGAGGTGGCGGCGGTGGATGCGGATGCGGAATACGCCTGGTGTCGCGCGATTCCGGCACGCCGCTCGCGCACGCCGGCTTGGACGCGCGGCCCCTCGTCTCCGCTCGCGGGAGTAAACGGCGCTGATGTGTCTCGGCGGGGAGCTCGCGGAGAGCCACTTACCTCTCCGCTCTCGCCCTCGCGAGGCAGCGGTTTCCTGCTCCCCGCGTCGCATTAGCGCGGGACGGGCGACATTAGAAGCGAAGGCTGTTTCAAAGTGGTAATAACGAGGGTGACGCGCTGAGGGTGGCTAATGTCTCGTCGTGGCGTCACTCATGCGGAAAACTCCCGCACGCGGCGCGTTTTTAAGGTGCCGATACCTTTCACAATAAGAGGGTTATCTTAAAAAAAATTAAAAAAAATAAATAAAAATTGCACCACCTTGCTGACTTATCACAATCTTTCTGACTGCTGTTCTCTGAGCTATTGGGCTCTGAGACTGAACTACTGATCAACCGGCCTTGGATACCAAAACTGGTACCAATATATGGATTGATGCGCCCATCAAGTTGTGTTTTACTCGCCCGGAGAGTCAGCCACTATTCATGAGACTGTTTGTGTGACACAAGTTAGTCAGTCACCCAAATTCTCCTGATATGCACGTCATTAGCATTTTATTGTCAAGTCAAATTAAAATGAAAAAAAAAAAACCCAAAGTATCCTCTCAACTGACTGATGGGGAACATGTTGTTCTTTTTTTTTTCCAAAGACGTACAAGAACAACGCTGCACTGCAACGTGCTTCCTGAACTGGATGTTACGAAATATGACCCACTGGGCTTTAAATGGATGAACGCAATTGGCACGTATGAAATGTAAAAAGAAGTGAGCAACTTGCCCAGTTTCAATTAGCCTGAGGAAGTCATTATTATTCTTTACTTTTCTTGTTTGAGTGTCTCATTCTTGGGGGTTCTTGCAGGTCCACCTATGTGTTTTCTGGGCACTACCCTCCACCAGCCTAGTTTGTCTTATTGCTAAAATGGATTGTGTGTGTGTGTGTGTGTGTGTGTGTCTAGGGGGTTTCCATCCCTCAGTGTGTGTATATGTGTCTCTCTCTTTCTCTTTCTCTTTCTGTGTGTGTGTGTGTGTGTGTGTGTGTGTGTGTGTGTGCATGGTTGGCTCCCTAGCCTGTGTCTAGCCTTTGCGGCACGGGCCAGGGCTCTGCGGCTGCCCCGGGGCCACCATTGTCCCCGGTCTCCACAGCCCAGTGGCCACAGATGTTCCCCGTTTGATACCGCGCTCCTCGCGCACACTCCCCACTCCCCTGGATGTGTGGGTGGCCAAGCGGGGCGCCCTGTTGCGCGTTCGCAGGCGCGCACGCCATTGGCCGCCCGGGTCCCACGCACGTGACTCGCAAACGGGGGGGGGGGAGAGAAAAAAAAGCCATCGCGTCTACAGTTTTAATCCCGCCACCATGCATAATGGAACAGAAGTAGCCCCGAGTGGAGAAGGGGGGAAGCTTTTTTGCATGAGGAGGTGTTCATAAAAGGATCACGGGCGCGCGAGGGGACGGAGGCAGAGCAGAAGCGCGCCGCGACGTCGCTCAGAACACCTCGAGGAGAAGAAGAAGGAGGGGGGGGGGCACGGAGAGAGAGAGAGAGAGAGAGTGAGAAAAAAAAGAAAAGACTTTGGAAGACAAGTGACATCTCTTCCCCAACTGCGCTCCGGCGTGCGCCAGTGTCGGCGAATTGCATTTAACGCATGAGCAGGGGGGGGGTTTTGATCTGAAGGGCTTCGGTGCGACAATCGGGGCGTTCAAATTAAAGCTAGACGCAGCGACGAGGCCTTGGCATCGCAGCTGAGGAACAGCAAGAAAGAAAAAAAGAGAAAAAAAAAAAAAAAACCCCGACGACGACAACGGCAAACAAAAAAAGAAACAGCGCTCGTCGGGGAGACGCCGACACGCTCGCTTTCCGAGCACAAATGCGAGAAAACGCGTGCGCGAGGGAGCGTTCTCCTCTTCCAGGCCCGTTCCATCCCGCGGAGAGCGGTGAGCCGCTTGCGCTCATGGGGCGACGGATGGAGACGGAGCCGCGTTGGGAGGCGAACCGAGCGCGGGACAGGCGCTTTCGGGTGGCGGGACTTCCTGCGCGAAGGGCGTCTTCTTTGAAGTCTTTGGTTTCAGCGTGTCGAGGAAGGGCGAAAGGATCGAGGGGCACGTCGCAAGAGAGGGTGCACGTGCAGGGGTTGCGGCAGGAATGCAAATTTTGTCGGCGTTGTGCCTCAAGTGACGAGTGGGGAAAAAAATTTTACATTTTCCGACCGTTGGGTCTCCAACGATCAGTGGTATGAATTTGTCGGTGGCCGTGCTTGTGGTTTCCAGGACGGGGGGGGGGGAGAAGTTTCTTTTTCCCCCACTAACTGGTTCCTAGCAGGTAGAAGTGAGGAGCATTTCACAGTCACCGCTCTGCAGCGTACGGTTTGTCCCCGGGGGTAGGGGGGGGGCTGCTGTCAGCTAAGTCCTACTTTATCTCCAACAACCATCTTTTGTCAGTCCCCCCAATGAGAAGACAGTAACGGAGATTATCTCTATTGTCGCTCGGCTTCCACTGTTTGTCTTGGAATTTCAGCGTGGATCTTTTTTTTACTTTACTTTTTAAGCCCCGCAAAGAAACGCGCAAACAGACGGACGGCTTGAAATCTTCCTTTGCTCGGTGGAAACGCGTCGTACCGGTTTGGTGACAATGTCCGCTGACTTCAATCGCTCAGACGGTGAAATGCACACATACCACTGGGTGTGTGTGTGTGTGGGGCGGGGGGGGAGTGACACTTCAAAAGGCTGAAATGAGCGATGGGCGAAAGCCTCGGCGGATCTGCTGCGGCCTCGCGTGCGAGTTTCTTTTCGAATGAAACACGGACGGCGAGAATGAATGCGAAGGAAAAGCGCCGTGGTGTTTTTTTTTTTTTCCTCGTGCAATCGATGTATATTTTCATCATTCTCATGTACGGAGAAAGAACGGAGAGACAAGAGACGGCCGGATTGTAAAAGGAAAGCGCCGCCATTTTCGCCCCCCCGCTCAAAGACAGCCGCTCAGTCTTAATCAAAATCCCACACAGGAAGAACACTCGAGTAGCTTAATCAAAGATCAGCCCGCTCTGTATTAATAATGGAGCAGAGTGCGGGGATGGAGTTTTACTTATTCAAGACCGCACTTATTTGCCTCATATACCTTGAGAGTATATTGGGATTTTGGGGCGTGGCGGAGGGGAGAGAAGTGAAGATAATGGGCCTGGCGGCGCCTCGGCTTGCGCCCGTTTACGTTTAACGGCCGAGCACTTCGGCATGCCGCGCATATCCGCGACTTTATTGCACACTGGCAGCGTTACAGAATCCCCAAGCTGGTCATTTCCTCCCATTGGGCTCCTTCCCAGTGGGACGTGTCCGCTCTTGACACGTGGGATCCATAGCTGATGGCTCCGCGTCGGGGCTTTGCCGTCGCCACGGCGGTGAAGGAACCGGTGGCAAGCAGTCGGTGCCGTCCCAACTCCAGCGAGAGCACGTTTGCAGTCATGTGACTCTCACCGGCCGCGCAGAAGTGTGATGGGGGCCGTGTGCGACCGTTATCCAAACATCCAAAACTAATATTGCAGAACTGCTTTTTCTTCTGTTGCTTTCCTGTTTGGTTTTCGGTTTTCAAAAATCTCCGAACTTCTTCTTAGTTGGGTCAATTTGTGCAACACTGTAGATTCTTCAAGAAACCTGACCCGAGATCTGACGCAAGGCCCGGCTCTCTGGGGGAAAGTCGCACCTAAATTCCTCCGCCGTCGTGTCAGGACCAGTGACAGCCGAGTCGAACCAGGGCCGCCGGGGGGGGGGGGCGACATACATCAAAACGCCTCTTTTCCCAGCGATGGCTAGCAGAAAGACGGACGTCTTCGCGCAAAAATGCAGCCGGTTCGGACGCCTTGTATGGTCAGAAGTAGCTGGCACGCTGACGAAGAATAACACAGCGGGGCAGGAACGAGTTATCTTGTTTTGGTCAGCGAGAGAGAGAGAAAAAAAAAAACCTTCTCTTTTAACAGGGCAGAATCTCCGTAAAAGAAAACGAAAAAAAAAAGGCGCTAATTCGTCCGCACCTGGCTCACATGCAAGGCTGTCTTCACACACTCTCTCCCATCACTCACGCTATCAGATTATCTCTGCACCCTAAACTCCACCCCCATTCCATTCCTAATTCCCTACACCCATTTTTTCTTCTTCTTTTTTTTTTTTTTTTTTACTGCTACCGGAGACAACAGAGGACAGCGCGTGCAACATCACACCTGCCTACCCCAAGGGCAACATGGCTTGGGAAAATATCTGAGCCCAGGTTGACTTTCCCTCTCTCTTGACCCGGCTTGCTTCTCCCGAAGACTCTTTTTTTTTTTTTTGGAATGTGACTCCGGCAGGTGACCCCGGCATCCCGGAAAATAGTTCTTTTCTTTTTCAAAAAAGGAAAAAAAAAAAAAAATGATATAAAAAAAAAAAATCTCAGGACTCATTTTTTCCCTAACACACTGACACAAAGAGTTGGAAATAACAGGCATGCCCTGAAAAGGGTTGCTATTTCTAAGAGGGTGACCTACATCTTGTGTAGGTCAGATAGCTACTCTTTGCATATTTAGCGTCAAAAGAGGGCTGGTTTTCTTTCTCTCTCCTTCTTTTTCAAAGATAATCTTCAAGGCAGGGCTTTGAGATATGCCTGTTCTTATTTTAAATAACAATTCTGCATCCCCACCCCCCACCCCCAACACCCGTCCCCGTCCCTTGAAGGTTATTTCTGATATCTCAAAGTTGTGAGCGCGAGGAGGAGGCTTTAACTCTGGCCTATTATTCACAGGAGACAATGGGGGCAAAATAGAGGAATTTAGTGAAAACTGAATATTGTTTTTTTTTTTTTTTAAACCATGTCTGGTCATGTCACTCCAGGAGTGTAGATCTAGGAAGCTGGAGCCGAGCCACGCGGGCGTTACACAGGATTATTGGAGGGAAAACCCGCGCAGACAATAAGCTCGCGCCGGCGTAGCGGCGCGCGGATCTCCGCGCGCGCGGCGGCAACAATGGACAATGTGTGGCGGTGCAGATAGGCAGGCGTCGGCTAATTAGCTCAGCGGGAACATCCCATTGTCTCCGGGTTCGAGACTAGTGCACTTCATTGGCACCTCACTTGTAGATTGGTTCTCCGCGGAACGAGTCCGACGGGGCTGCGCCATTGTGTTGCTAAATGCTATTAACTTTTAAGCCGGCCGCCGCATAAAAGTGAAGCCGGTGTAAATGACAATTCCCCTGCACATAATCCACTTGCTGATGGAAGACATTACAGCAGCCTTGTGTCTTGACAACAGATTAGGCTTTGCCTCACCTCGGCCGCAAAACAGGAGGAGCAAGCTGGATTTCGGCTTTTATCCTCCGCCGTTCATTCCCCGGCTTGTTTTTTTCTTCTTCTTCTTCTTCGTCTTCCCTCCCTCCCTCCTTCCCCTCCTCCCTCCCCGCCTTTTCCAGTCCTCCCCTCCTGCCATTGATCTCGCCGTGGTATTCACTATCTGCCAATGGTTCATGCCTGCAGGGAGGCCACCAAATCCATTATCAGGTAGGACAACAGTTTCCACACTGTTTTTTTTTTTTTTTCGCTCGCACTGTTAAAACTACACGGAGGAAGGGAGAGGCGGAGAAAAGGGGGGAGGGCAAGATGGAGCGGAGGGGGCTGGGGGAAGGTGAGATGTGCTATTTAAATATTTAAACCAGATTAAAAGCCAGCAGGAACGTACAATAAAACACCACAAGTACTGTGATTTTTTTTTTCTTTTTTTGAAAGAAAAAAAAACAACAACAACAACAACAAAACAAAACCTTGGTTCTTTTTATAGTTGAAAGCCACGCTAGCATGAAGGTAAACATCACCAGTAAAAGAAGACGACCTGTTTTCTCTGTTCACACCCCAGTGCACTTAATTACAAATGTTATTAGGAGATGTATATTAGCAAGAAGTCTCAGGTCCCGGACTGGCCGCGCAACTGGCTGTGAGAAAATGATCCCCTCAGGGTCGTCGCTCGGTGCCGAGTAGTGGACAACGCCGCGTTTCTGAAATCTGACAATTGCATTCAAAGATGCAACCTTTCGACGACAGCTGAACGGGGGCGGAACTGAAGAACCGCCTCGGAAACGCACAAAAACCCAACTGGCAGCTTTCAACTTGTACCAATTCTTTGAATCGATTGCCCATTGCACAGGGACCTACATATATACGACATGCAAGACAACAAAACAATGCCGAGCCAACAAATGTTCGTCACGCACAAAAGGAACATCTCCCCCGTTCTGTATCACGCACCACGCCCACGAGCAAACTGGCCCGGCAGTTGCAGTATAGCCAGACAACCAATCTGCGAATGGGTCAAAATTGAGCCCCGGCAGGACTTGTACAAAGGTTTAGCAGAGAGGAATTGGACTGAAATTCGAAAAAAAGAAGCCTAAATGAAATGCATACAAAACAAAACCAAAAAAATCCTTTCACGTGCTTCCCAGGTTGTTTTCAGTCTTATATTGGACGTATGTCTGTGAAGGTTCTCAGTCATCCAGGTCATCCTGAGGTAGAAGGGTTGAGGAGTTGGGGCAACTGGGCTTGTTTTGTGGTCTTGAAGATCACAAAACAAGCCCAGTTGCCCCAACTCAACCCTTCTACCTCTACTGGAAGTAGTTTTGCATGCAGGTGTCAAACGTCTTGGGCTACGCGGGCAGGTATGCCTGAATGGCCCTCGGCACCCGTTTTGTGCTGAGCGAGCGTTTTGTCCCGCCGCACCCCCGCCTTCCCTCCACGCCCAAACAGGGCGAGAAGGTGTCTGGCTACGCGTTCAAACGCACCATCCAGATAATGGAGACGCTGCTCCGCTAGCATCCGGCCGCTCGGCCGCTAATGAGACGTGTCCGGGAGCGCACCTATCAAAGAGTGCCATCTCAGGCACCCAAAGGGCCGTTTCATTTTAATGCAACACACTCCCCGTTCAACCCCTCCCCTGCTCCTCCACGAGTACATTCTCCAGAGATGCAGAATAAATATGCCCTCCGCACCATTTGAATCATATTGTCACCACACTTAATCAGACAACCACAGGCATTTTTTTTTTTTTTTTTTTTTTAAAAAGAGATGCCAGCACATGACTGCGGCGCTCCAGGTAACGAAATGGGGAGGGAGATATATTTAGATTGGCAAGATTCACTCCGGTATTTATACACAACTTCCTCCCTTATTTGTGAAAACAAAAAAATAAATAAAGAAGAAGAAAAATCCAATGTGGATCCGGCTTTAATCACTATTTCAACTCTCTCGAAATGAACTCTGCCTCATTTGTTCCCGAATCATTTTTGCCGATTAAACCTTTGTGCGTTGTTGTCTTCGACGGCGAAGCTCGGGGATGTGAAATTGCACAAATGGCAACCAGGTGAACCACTTACGCTCCTAATTGTTTACTTTTCGTGAAAACACGGCTCATTTAAACGCAACCGGGCCGCCGCCGCCGCGCCAGTCGCAGAACGACGTGAAAGATCGGCCCTGCGATCATTATCCCCCCCCGCTCCCGGTCTCTGGTCATACGCTGCGTCTTACAGTCTTGCATTTAAAGGTTAATGACCATCAGCGGTCATGCACATGCGAGCGCACGCACTGGAGCGTGCGCACGGACTGGGGAGCGGACGCGTGCAAACGTCGGCCGACATGCACACATCGGGCGAGACAGATGAGGGTGACAGATGTGAGTGTATTCTAGCATGGCAGTGTGTGTGTGTGTGTGTGTGTGTGTGTGTGGGGCGGGGTGGGGGTTCGGAGGGGCGTCGGTGGGGGGAGGTTTGTGCGCGCGTGATGGAGAGACGTTGAATAGACATGGGAGCACAATGACTGCTCTTTGAGTTTCATCCGTCTCCCCCCCCCCCCCCCCCCCCCAATTTTCCTACAGGCACAAACTCTGCCAGTTGTCACCTTAGAGTATTGCAGGCCCGGCTGAAGCACTCCACTCCTCGGGAGGAGAATGTCAGCCCAGGCTCGGGGCAGTTTTGACAAACAGAGTATATATTGATACATGATAAAGTATGCTAGAAATCACCCGACTGCTGAGGGCTACTATAGTTTTAATATCATCATTTGAATTAACAAGCATTCTGTGGAGAAATAATGAGCTTTCATTATTCAGAACATCATCCTTACCCCGGCGGAGACTCGCAGGGCTATTAGTGCTTGAGAACTTAATGAAAAGAAGATAAAGAAGGTTTGAGATAAAAGTTTGAATGGCCACACTTGGTAACCAGAGTTAAAATTTAATGCGGCCCCAGCGGATGACGGATGAGCTTCTCGTCCGTGGGGCCCGGGGAGCGGGTAGACAAGGGGATCCACTTTGCAAAGGTGCCATCCTGGGGAAGGTGAAGGATGTGCACCCCTGCCGCTTTTCTCTCTGACAGGCCCAGTGTGGTACACCGGTGCCGGGCGGACCCCCTGCGCACCGCCCCTTCCCCGCTGCTTCGTGATTCATTCCAGCCCATAGATGGCCGCATGGGTCCCTTACCACAAGGGTGTTTAAATTTAGGACACACACACATACACGAACAGCATTGCTTGGGTCAAAAAACGAAAACAGTAGCGTAGCAAGTGCAAAATCCGCCCCGACTGTTATTGTGCTGGAAGTCAAGTCTGCTTGACTTCCCTTCCGAGCCGGCGCATTACAGAATTAATGATTAGCTATCAACCAGGAGAGATAATTAATGCCCATAGGAATTGGCAGCTTAAGTGAAGATAGATCGGCAAAGGCCGTAAAAGTGAAAAAAAAAAAAAAAAAAAGAGAGAGAGAAAGAAAGAAAAAAAAGAAGTTGAATAATCCTGTAGGAAGGGGAAGAAAAAAAAAATCTCATCCGTTACATTTCATTTTTCAAAAGTACAATCTCATTAATACATGCAAGAGCGCCTCGGGATAAAATCTCCTCACTCCGCGGAGCCGCTGGTGACGCCTCTCCTCCAAAACAAGTATGTCGCGCTCCCGCTGAAGTGCGTTACATAACCGACGCACAGCAACTTGTCAGAGGAAGAAAAAAAAAAAACACAATAAAAAAAGAGCGGGAAGTGATTAAGCGGCGCGTCAATTTGTTTCTCCCAAAGCCTGTGTGATGATAATAATGGCGTTTCGTAAACAAGTGGAGTGTATTATTAGAGGACTTGACTAGTATCTGGAGGATGCAGATGCGGCGGCCCGCCGACACACATTCAGAGGATGCAACACACACACACAAACACAAGGAAACGGGTGAAAAAAAAAAAAAAAAAAAAAGGCAGCAGCCTCCTCCACTCCTGGAGTCCCTCTGCTTGATGCTGTGTTTGTCCCAAGGGCCTTAAGGGAAGTATGTTTGCTTGCTGAACCATTGTGAAGTCTCCAACAGACATGTCTCGCTTGCCGCTGCGCCGCGACGTTCCCTGCTGGAGGAGATCTCTGTGAATGGGAGGGGAATGCATTGATTTGATGAATGAGTGCATATTTGTGGGAGGACTGGTGGCCAATGTGCAGTCTGGTGCGAGGAGTTATTTTTTTGCGGCTCCAACTTGCGAACAAAGGCTTTTGGCTCTGAGGGGCCGGCTGCGAGAATCGCGGCTCGGGTGTGTTTTTTTTTTGTTTTTTTTCCCCCCCGTTTTCTTTTTTCTGCCACGTCGCCCTTGTCTCAGGGGGATACGAGTTTCTGTGCGTGGGTTTGCTGTCCACTTCTGCAAGCGTTTAAAGGATATTTTCAGAGAAACGCTTTTATGAAATGAGAGCATCATCCGCGTAAAGACAAATCGGCATAATATCAGCCAAATCATGCGAAATCATTAAGCCCAAACAGCCCAATCAACTTCCATTGTCAAGGCAGTATTCGTACTCAGCAACACCCTGTCATCCAGCACATATGCTGCCAATGTGTCAGTTATTTTTCTCTCGAATTGATTATGTGCTATACAGCGTCTTTATTTCAAGGTCACCGGTAGTGGCGTGCGTTCAACAAGCCACACGCTGTGCGATTTCCTTCAGACTAATTTCTTAAAATTGCTGACGAGACAATAGTGTGTCATCTGCATAAAGGCAAAGACAAATCTGAAAATGCACCCGTTTTGTCAAAACTCCCCCCCCCCCAAAAAAAAACAACCCTGGATTTAACAAGTTTGGATGCAACGCCGTCTTTTTCCGTGAGCCTTCCATCTTTTCCAGGAACTCAAAGTATTCAAAGCCGTTCCCCCAACTTAGCAAAGCCTCAACACCTTTTCTCCTTCATCAAGAACGGCACATGTGCTGCCAATGTGCCTTTCAGTTTATAAAACTTTTAGGTCGGCCAATATAATCTTTTTAAAATAACCAATTAATACCTCAACGAGGACAATAAAGTTGGACATCAAACCCAGGTGTTTTACGGTAAAAGTACATGTTATTTGACCTCACAACGCCGGCTATCCGTCGCTAAAGACACGGTTCCCACTTCAAAGAGACTGATTAACTTTTTTAAGCTCCCATTAACGTTCCTTATGCATAATGGCAACTCTATTTATGGTGGCTATATAACTTTACTTAAACGTGCCCATGTGTTGGCTGCTAGGAGCACTTAACACACAACAGCAAACAGTTTAACCTGGTTCTAAAAACAAAGTGGTGGTGCGGCGAAAACAACAACGACGCCGTTTGGCCGAGTTTTCGTTGAAGTTTCAGTCCGTTTCATTTGAAGGATGCTGTTTGAGCAAAGAGAACTGGGTCTCTCAGAATTCCAACAAACACGCAGCTCTCGCTAAATTGGGGGGTTTAAACCCTCCTGCACCTTTTTGGATGACAAACAGATGATAAATAGATATATAATTCCCATATTTACGTAACAATGAAAGATTTATGGAGCTTAGGGAGAGAAAAAAAAAAAAAATCGGCTTTCACAAGGGCTAAAGGTGGCAAAACAGCAGAGCCGCGTTAAAAGTGCGCAGTAATCCGATGGAATTTATAGGGGTCCACAATACAGCTACATTTACAGGTTATCTCAGCCTCTTTAATTCAGCTCCGTTGCGTCATTCTTTATGGGACCAGGGCCCGGGGATAGCCAGAGGGTGAGGCTGGGGGACGGAGGGAAGAGGTGGAGGGGGGGGGGGGGGGGGGGGGTTACAAGTCCTACTCAAGTGTTCACATGCCCAGAAAGTCATGAAAACGACCCACTAATCATTTCAATGCAGGGTGCACCGTCGGCATGCGTGACAACAGGTGTTGGCTCACGCAACGGACGAGAGCGGAAAAAAAAAAAGGACGTGAATTGAAAAAGCAAAACGCGACGAGGGGAGAATGTTTGCTAGCTTCAGTCGTCGCGAGGGGGAAATCTTGCTTCCTAATTTCCCGCCGCAATGGCAAACAGCTGTTGTTTGAACGAGATCGCATCGCCGCCGTCACGCGGGCGGGCGGGCGGGCGGTTTTAGCGGCGGCTAAAGCGGTAGCCGCCGCAACACTCCCCGACGACCGCCGCCGATGCCCGAGAGCCATTTCTTTTTTTTTTTTTTTTCTTCCCCCCTCAAAGCCGATCTCTCTTTCAGGCGCTCTCGTGTTCGACGTGCGTGCGGGAAAAGCGGGGGCTGGCGGGACGAAAAACGCGAAGGAAAAGGAAACCTGAGAATGAGAAATATGTCTCCCCTTAATAAGCCCTGACCCGGGACTCAAAAGGAAGGAATAAGCCTGCAGTCAAGAGTCCTGTTAATAAAGATGGGATCTGTTTTGTCGTCTATCCTCCTGCCCCTTCTCCCCCCGCAGCCCCCGACCCAGGATGCGTGGGCCCCATCGCCTCGGCTCTCTTTCCCAGGATCCCCGCGCTGGTGCCATGTGTTGCGGCTGATCACAAACACATGGCCCGATTCCTGCAGACGCTCGCTAGACATAACAGCCGACGTCGTCCCGACCGGTTCTGATCCCCTCGCGAGGGAGGGAGGGAGGGAGGAGAAACCCCGGAATGATTTTTTTTTTTTCCCCTTCTTTTTTTTTTTTTTTTTTTTTTAAACAAAATAAAAGAAAGAGAAATGAAAGCGGGTTGCTTCTCACCCTCCGCGCGACGTTTTCGGAATCGCGCAACGACGACGTGACGCAAGACGTCGAGCGCCCTCGGTCCCCGCGAGAGGGGTTTTTTATTGGGATTCCATGACGCTAAGTTTACGCGCCGCCTCGGTTGAGGTCGGGATAATTGCGGCGGAACACCTTTCAAGGAGGGATCCTGGTTTCTCACGCCGCAGATGTTGGGCAATCAACAACACGAGCGCTTGGAACGCCGGCTAATATAAAAAACAAATTGCTCTCCGAGGAGGAGGAGACCCGCAGGTTTTCGGCCCCTTTCGCATCTCCAGCGGCCTCCGCTGATCCTCGGGGGGGTTTCATTTCCACACTGACGACAGTTTCAGTCCAACACACCTCACATCGGCAACGGCTGCGGTATTTACTGTTGCCATTACTGTGCTATTTATTTTATTTCAGCGCCTTTGCCGTTGCTCGCACGGGGGATTTAGATGGCGGCGCGCAGGCCTGAGTTGAATTTTTACGGATGTCTTTTGTGGGTGTGTGTGTGTGTGCGTGTGCGCGTGCGTGCGTGTGAGTCTCGTACCTCAAGAGACGATCCGGCTATTTCATTGTACAAACAAAGCACTTTCATTCTGCCGAAAGGGCAAAATTTAAGTCTGATTTGAGTCCAAATACATCTGATTTTAGCCGGAATGCTAATTCCGTGGAGCGTCGTAGGTCGATTGTGGAGCAGCCATGCAAAAAAAAAGCAATCAAATGTTATTATTATTATTATTATAATTATTATCTTTTTATTTTTTTGTTCGACTCTCATTTTCATGTTGGAGGGGGCGAAAAAAAAAAAGAAAGAAGACAAACGGAGACAGAGTCCCTGCGGAGGCCTTTTTACCTCAGCCAAGTAACAGGAGGTCTAACTGTTCTAACCGTGTCCTCTAAATAATATTCCACATAATTAGGTCATACTCCAGCTAGCCTTAAGGCTCGACTGGAAGCATAGCTTGTATTTACACATCTGACAGTTGAGAAAGATCAAGACGGATGCGGAGAAAGAGGAGAGAGAGAGAGAGAGAGAGAGAGAAAAAAAAAAACGCAAAGTGTGTGTGCGCTGGAGACGCGCGCAAAAAAGAAAAGGGAGAAGGAGCGAAGGAGTGATCCTCGGCACACCACGCTTCAGAAAGCAGACGCGGGTGTAAAGATGCAGAAATTAAAAACCCGGCGCGTCCGTCCGTCCGTCCGTCCGTCCATCCGAGGCTCCGCTCAAAGCTGGCGCATGTGAACTTTAAATACCATCCAGCAGTCCTGCCCCTTGCCCAGCGCCTGCCTGCCTGCCTGCCTGCCTGCCTGCCTGCCGGTCCGCCTTAATGAAAGGGCAGCGGGCTCCATCGATTATGTGATTTGCAAACGGTGGAGAGAATTAATCCGGGAAACTTATTGGAAGCCGTGCTTGTTTTTTTGTTTTGTTTTTTTTATTGTCTTTTTTCCCTTTTGGTTCATCTCATCTCAAATTCCATTGGAATATTTCAGAAACGACGCCGTCCTATCAAGCACCGGCCTCCCGAGCTCTAAAACGCAACGGGACAACGACAACGACAACACCCCCACTGCTGCCGTGTAGCGAGTTGCTCACCGCCGCCTGACTGTGTGGGATTTCCCTGCTGCGCTGGGCACAAAAAAAAAAATAAAAAAAAAAAAAAAAGGAGACAAATCATCAGGTGAGTCAGAGGGAGCAGCATTCCTTCAGCGCGAGCGAGCCTGAAAGTTACCACACAGCGAGAACGCGCGCGCACGCACGCACGCACGCGCGCACACGCCCCGTTGCAGGTGCGCCATAAATTTTGTGTGTGAGTAACTGTCTGCGTGTAGCGTGGAGAAAGAAAAAAAGAAAAACAGCCAAAAAAGACGTGAGAAAGTCGAGACAGCAAAGAGGAGCCGTGAGAGGCCGGCGCTCGCTCGTAAACGGAAGTCAGGCGGAGCCTCCTTCCAGGGCCTGCACTCTGACACGCAGCAGTGCCATGTTTGTATTTATTTATTTTTTATGTATTTAAGTTTCAAGTCACATACTTCCGCACCACGGGTTCATTTAATCCCCCAAAATCTAGTGCGGAACAATGGAACTATGAAGGAACTCGACTGTGTGGATGTAATGGCAGTGGCGAAACGGCATAGCTTGGGAGCTAGCATGTGTATCCGCTGGTCAGCTGACCCGCGCCGCGCTACGGTGGTTCGCTTTTGTGCTAGACGCTTCAAAAATGAACACATAACCTAGCTTCCCTCGTTGTTTACTAGCTAACGAAGGAACCAGCGCATTCGTTACTGCTGGAGCATATTTTACTCAGGCGTTAGCGTGTGCGTACTGTTGGTCTGTGATCGAATGAGCCGCTAAAATGTAGCTGCAGAGGAAGAAGTGGAGAATAAAAAAAAAAACCAAAACAACAGTTAGCTAAAGAGGCAGAGGTACGATTTTAGCACCGAACAGAAGTTCAGGGTTGTCGTAGAGAATCTGAATGCAGAATGTCTTCATTCGCTGCTAATTGCTAACGCTAACTCGCGTCGCCTGGCTGTTCACTGCACTGAAACTGTCACCTCATGCAGCGCATGCAGCGGAGGCCCAGGCATGCGTGCTGCAGTTCTTCCATATTCAACCCTCCCCCACCACCACCACCACCACCTCCAAAAATGGTTTCCTGCTCGCAGTCTCTGGGGAATGTGGCAGAAGGCAGCGACAAACCTGAAAGTCCGGTTCGGGCGCCGGGCCACCGAGACCGAAAGGTCACAGGCTTCAAAGGCGCTCGAGAACGCCGCTCCAGCTGTCAGAGCGGCGTTCGCATAAATCCGTGTACGCTGAAAATGTTCGAGAGCTACGAGAAGGTGTGTGTGTGTGTGTAGGGGAGGGGGGTCGGGTTTGCCGACGAGCCTGCCAAGAGGAACCATTGCCCGGCTGAACGGCAGCAGGAAGTCTTACACCTTTTTTTTTTTTAACGCGTGAGCAGCCATTTTTTTTCTCTTTCTTTCTTTCCCTCTTTTCTTTTTTTTCGCAAAACTGGCGATTTTAGCACGAGCGCGTTTGACGCCGGCACGAATAAATAAAAAAAAAAAAAAAGGGTAGCAGGAAGAGGAAAAGCCGCGTTGCACTTGACACGCCGTGACCCACGAGCAGGTTTGGCACGCACTCTCTCCCGAAGAAGCCTGATTGAAACCCGTGAACGTGGTGCGTGGGCTTGTGCACGTAGAGCAGTGAGAGGAGACGAAGAGGAAGAAAGGGGGAGAGGAGGACGGAAGGAAGGAAGAAGAAGAAGACGACGGACGGAAAACAAAATGGAAAAAACACTGTCAGCCAAAGACAGGGGAGCTATTCTTTACAGGCGGAGTGCGATCGATGCGCAGACATCACACTGGCTTTGTCTCCCAAACTCTGCAAAGTCACATTACACTTGGCCACTCAATTCTTTTTTTTTTTTTTTTTTAAATTATACATTCAGTTTTTTGGGGGTGGTGGTGGTGGTGGTGGTGGAGGGCTGGATGGGGTGGTTGTGGTGGTGGTGGTGGGGGGGGGGTCTCTGAGAAATTAATTTGTAAGCCTGACACAAATAAACAGCTCATGCATAAATATGCCCATAACTTTAAGACAAAAGGAGAACAGCTCTATCTGAGTTGCAAGGAGGGGAGGGAGGGGAGGGGAGGGGGGGGGATTTCTCTCCTTATCAAAGCAACACAGGGCAAGATTAAAGAGTCAAAATCCTCCCCGTGTATGTGTGTGTGTGTGTGTGTGTGTGTGTGTGTGTGTGTGTGTTCGCTCCTGCATGCCTGCCCCCGGACGTTCTCTCTCTCTCTCTCTCTCTCTCTCTCTCTCTCTGTCTCTCTCTCTCTGCCAGGCTCTCCCGTCTTTAGCATCCATCCATCCATCCATCCATCCATCCTTCCATCCTTCCATCCTTACCCCTGGAGGAGTCTGCATTAATCAGTGCTTTTTTTTCTTTCCAAGGGGAGGTCCTGCTGGAGCAGAGACGCTGGCGCTCTCCCCTTGCACCACTCGTTCCCAGGATGCAGATGCGTCCCGCCGGCCCGACCACCGGCCCTCCCTCCCTCCCTCCGTCCCTCCACCCACCCACCCACCCCAACCTGCAGAGGAACGACCAATCGAACCGTTCGGCCACACTCGGCACGTACGGCCTTGCTCGACTCGCAGGAAATAATTCCAAGTGGGAGTCATAATTGGGCTGATTGGAAACTCAGAGGTCAAGCGTTGACGCTCCGCCGGCGTGCAGGCAAAAAAAACGAAGAGCCTTTTTTTTTTTTTTTTACCCTTGAGAGATGCTCAAGCCGCCGGAAAGCCATTTCAAACGCTCAAACAAGCACGTCCGGGAAAGGTGAGCTCATATATATATATACACAGATTTTTTTTCTTTCCTGCGACAGCAACAGGTCGGAAGAAGCTCCATGCAAATGCAGGAAGGTGAAGTTGAGTTTTTGCACATTCGAGCGAAGGCAGTGTTGTGTTCCAACACTCGACGGAGGCGCACTTTACAAAAACACCTGTGTGCGCGCCCGCGCGTCTGTGTGTGGGAGACAATGTACAGATCAATTGAACGATCTGGGCAAGAGACTGAGACAAAATGTCTGTCCGTCCGTCCGTGTGTCCGTCCCCACCCTGATACGTTGACTTATCGCGATGTAACGTCTGACTGTTGCTCGCTGCTTCCTCCCCGGGTCGCACCGGGGTCCTGAATCCGCCTGTCAGCTGATGCGGCCAACGCGCCCGCGGGGCGTCAGACAGACGGGCACGACGTCCCGAGTGGCGGAAGGAAGGACGGACGGACGGACGGACGGACGGACGGACGGACGGCCAACTCCTCAATGCGGCAGCTTTTTACCGGTCGCTGCCGAGGGGCCAGAGAGGAGGCCGAAAACAAACAGGAAAATGGGACGGCGAGGTGCAGAGAGGCGGCCGTGCACCCTGGGAGCAAAAAAAAAAAAGAACATAAAAAAAAAAAAAGAAAGCAGACATGGGAACGGTTGTACGGAGGACGAGGATGAGAGCAGGAGGTGGAGGATGGCAGGAGGGCAGCATGCAGATTGCCCAGCACCCGAATGGCATATTCTTGGAAGGCTAACAGACGGAGGGAGGAGGAGGAGTGAGGGAGGAGGGGGCTGGGTAGGTGGAGGAGGGGGAGGGGGGGGGACCGGGGAAAGTTAGAGCCCTCAGGACGTTCTGTCCCGCTGCCAGCCCCCCAGAAGTGTGGCTAGGAGATAGCAAGCGGCAGCAGCAGCAGCAGCAGCAGCAGAAGCAGAAGCAGAAGCAGAAGCACGGCGGCGGCGGCGCTGACAATGGGGGCGACAGAGTGGTACACGGATCAGGGCGGATAAGAGAAATGGGGCTGAAAGATTGGACGTGGACGCACTGGGGTGGGTTCGGGGTCCCGAGAGACAAAGAAACGGGAGACAAAAAGTGCAGGGGGAGGAAGAAGAGGGAGGAAGAAGAGGGAGGCAGTCTTGCTTCCTCCCGTCGGTCACATCGGGAGCAGACGGTGCAGCTGCATCTGCAGTCAGGTCAGCTGCCTCTCTCGCCCCGCTTCTTTATTTATTTTTTTTCCCGCTTCTCCTCCGTCTGCATCCTGCACCCTCGCTGAAGAGCCAAGGAGCCGCGGGCCATGTGTGCAGGTTTGGGCCAATTATAGGGATTCTCATCAGGGCTGAGCTGAGCTGAGCTGAGCTGAGCCGGGCCAGGCTGGGCTGGGCTGGCCTGGACTCACCCCCCCCCCACCTTGTTGTTGTTTTTTTTTTTCTTCTTCTTCTTCCTGACACCCCCCCCCCCCTCCACCCCCTTCCCCCCCCTCCGTTCGCTGCAGGCTCGGAGCGCAGAGAGAAGCCCCGGGTCCACACGGGTCAACCTTGTACCACCCCCCCGCCCACCCCCCCAACATCTCCACATGAGCAACATACCTGGGAGATGCAGCACTGAGAAAAAAAAAGCTGATTTGAGTAAAAGAAAAAAAAACAAATGCTGCTGGGGACAAAAACAATTGGGTGCGAGGATTCAGATGTACCGAGCAATTGCTGCAGAGGACCCCAAAAAAAAAAAATTTGTATATTGAGTAATTGGGAATCTGTGCGCTTCCATGAGGCCTTCTTCTGAATGTGCACCCAGAATTTTGATCAAATTGATCAAAAAAATGAAGGGGAAAAAAAGCGTCCTTTGAAATGAGTTCTTCTGATTCCACACAAGTACTTGAGATGTTTTCATCAAAGTCTTTTGTGGGAACGTGTTTGCCTCTACGTCGGAGGTCAGGTGACCTTTGCTCTCGTCTGAGGAGGCAGTGGGGGATTTTATTTCCTCATTTTTTTAAAAATCGTTTTTCAAAAGCGCTCAAAAATTCTCTGAACTCTTTATGGTAACACAGCACAAAGCACATGTAAAGCGGCCCAGTTTTACATGGACCCATTGGAGCTGGGCAAGGGGATCAAACCGGAGCCACCACACATTTTGTGGAGGTTGGACATGTGCCTGTTTGTGGCCTACGGTGGGTTTTTTTTTGGTTTTTTTTTTCCTCTGACTCAATTCCTGCTTATGGGCACCAAGAAAAGAAACACAATCTGCAGCAGACGCGAGTTGTCAAGTCCACGGGGACTCCTGACCTCTGCCTGGTGGTCGGGTGTCAGCGCGGGGAGCAAACTGCAGAACAGAACAGTAGATAGAAGCGGGCGTATAAATAGCATTTCAATGGAAATGAAGGGCCGTTCACCAAAAACTCCAGGTTTTTCGATTCGCATCTTCGGCGAAACGCCGCTTTAGCAAGCGACCGGAGGGCTGCTGCTGCTGCTGCTGCTGCTGCTGCTGCGCCCGGGCGCATTGTCTGTTACAGCAAGCAACAACCCCGCCGCCACTTCACAAGTGTACACTTTTCCCCAGCCATAATTACCAGCTCGGAGGGAAATTCGTCTGAGAAAGTGGATTAAGCATGACCAAATCGTCTTAAGTAGTCCGGAAATCAAAGCGCGCTGACTGTTTGCCCCGTGCGCGTTGGCTCCGGGATGAAAGGCTTGGCCGAGGTTGGCGAACTACCACCGACACCAGCGACTGAATCCTTCCCCCGGTTTTCTTTTTTTTCTGTCTCCCTCTTCTTCATTCTGTCAAATGATCTGCTCTCATTGTGCCACGGAAACTTTGAAAAAAAACAAAAAAAACAGGCGGCCCGGGCTTCGCGCACGGGCGAAACTTGTGGCTCGTCGAGGAGGGGGGGGGGGGTTGAAAGTGGATTGCGGTGCTGCCGTGGATTAGCGGAGAAGACGCACGCGTGCACATGCGCGAAGGGTGCTAGCCGCTGGAGGCGAGCGTCGGGCGGGGAGGGGGGACTCGCAGCCGCTGCTGCCGCGGCTGAAAATCTGCTCACCGCTGCATTTACGACTCCCAGGATGGTGAAGTAAACACATTTTTCAACCCCCGCGCCCCCCCCAGCCCGCATCGCCCCACGCAAGATTTCTAAAGAAGGAGGCTGCGGAAAAAAAAAAAATATTCAGGACTGGGCCCGGCGATCCGCCGGAGCTCGAGGAGAAACGGAGAAATTGCCAAATCCTTAAAACACTAATTGAAGCGCATTCTTATTAAAAACGTAACCATCATGGGTATTTTATCTTAACTCCTGTGAGGGGTAAAAAAAAAAAATTAATATCAGACCCAGATTCGGAGCCCATAATGCATTTGGGGTTGGCAGACTTTTGGGGGTGGGTGGGAGGGGAGGAGAGGGGAGGGGACGGGAAGGGGGGGGGGGGGAGAAAAAGGGGAGCGAGTCTGGTAGAAAGAGAGACATTAGTCGTGAGCGAGATGTTCATTTAGGAAACCTGGTGAGAAGGTGCGCGACGGCGATGGCGGCGGCGGCGGCGGCGGGGCCCCCATTAATTACAATAATCACGTCGCAGGTGTTAGAATAATTCATTAACTCAGATTTAGTTAAGGCTTCATTTAATACGCGCTCGCGTGGTCAGGAGGACAGGAGACGGCGGCGGCGGGGGGGGGGGGTGTAGATGGGAAGTAAAGAAAAGAAAGAGAGGGAGGGTGGCGGGAGGGGCGGGGGGTGGGTGGGGGTGGGGGGGAAGAGAGATACAGGCTGCCTATTAAACCACGAGGCGGCGGATTGTCAATTTGTGTTTGAGCGTTCCACTGGGGGAGCCGTTCCGTCCCTTTTTAAGAGATATATCATTTTATAAAAGACCAAAGGGAGGGAGGCGCTGATATGGGATGGATGGAGGGAGTTACGGAGGAGGGGGGGCGGCGGCTGGTGGCTGGTTGGGGAATCAGTTTTTTTTTTTTTTTTTTTTTTTCCCGCCTACTATATTTAACTGACCCATAAATCTGTTTTTAAATTCCCCTCCAATTTAAAAAAAAAAAGGGAAGAAAGAATAAAAAAAAAAAAAAAAAAGGAAAAGCAAGCAGACGAACGAGGGGAAGGGAGGAAGAGGGCTTCTCCGTTTTTTTTTTTGCTTTTTTTTGCTTTTTTTTTCTCTCTCTCTTCTTGCGCGGCGGCTGTTAAGTACCACAATCCATGCATAGCTGGCGCTACATTTATCCTAACAATGTAATTGGTCCAGCTCCCTTGGCTGGTGGCTCAGTTACCGGCCCTCCCTCAGGCCCCCCCCTGGTGTGTGTGTGTCTGTGTGTGTGTTTTGTGCACGTGTGTGTGTGTGTGTGTGTGTGTGCAGCCCCGCAGCCCTCCAATGAAAAGAAATCGCTGGCTTCCATTGAGACGGAGACTCTCACTGGGGGGGGCTATGGCAGCGAGGCTAACGTGGCTAATGCTAACATAAACTGTGTGCGCACCTACTAGCAACCCCACTGCAGGGCTACAAGTGCGTGTGTGTGTGTGTGTGTGTGTGTGTTTGGCTATGAGGAAACCAGTTGGGAGTAGGTTTTGTGTATTGCACCATAGGCAACAGATGAAAAGCAGCATCCAAACACTGGTGCACGCACACACACACACACACACACACACCACACACACACACACACACGCAGATAACACATTGCAAGTCACCCCACCTTCCTCATTCTTCTCCATCTTTCCATCAGACACACAGATGGGCACTACGCACACAACATTCACACACAAAAGAGCAACAACGACAACAACATCAGCAATGAAAACAAAAAAAGAAAGCTAACCCGCACTGACGCGCACTTAGATTCTGCATTAAGCCTCGGTGCAATTACCAGGAAGAGGACAAAAAGCTTTTCCAGACGGGGGCAAAAAAAAAAAAAAAATGGAGCCGACATCACAGTTTCACCTGGAGCAAAAAATATCAACGGCAGAGGGGGCGGAGCCAGAGAGAGGGGGAGGGGGACGGTATTCCGGGATGACGAGACGGGTCGAGACGAAGACCGGTGCGAGAACGGCGAGTGGGGAGGACGAGGAGTGAATTGTGGGTGAGGTAGAGTTAAAAAAAAAAAAAAAAAAAGGACGGGGGTCGGGGGGGGGGGGGGGGGGTTTAAAAGGGGTGGGGGGTGGGGGGGATAGTGGGTGGAGGGGGAGGAGACGGGCGCCGCATAATGAAGCGCCGAGCTCATTTGGAGAACTCCAGCTGGCTGAAGCCAGAGGGCCCGAGCTTCCACAACATCTGAAGCACCTTCACGCAACGCACACACACACACACACACACACACGCACGCACACGCACACGCACACACACACATACACACACACACAGTGACACGCAACAGCCTCCCTCGCCCCCTCCTCAGCCCTCGAGGCGGGAGGGAGGGAGGGGGAGGGCGCCGGGGGAGGGTCGCGCACGTGTGTGCAAACACGACCAAAGCCACCGAGCGCCGCAGCGCGACCTGACCTTTTTGAGGAACCCTACGACACTGGCGGTCGCCACCGGGCGGCTTCGGATGCCGACCGAAGGCGACGTGCTAACACGGGCTAGCGGAGCCTCCGAACAAGGCCCCCCCCCCCAACCCCCCCGACATTTTGCACCCGCAATATGAAACGTTAAAGTTTGAACTCTGTTGGAGGTGCCTGGCCTGTCTTGTCTACCTCGGCTTTTAATCTTTCAGGTGAATTAATCGCGCGATTAATCTAGAGATTAAAAGGTTCTAAGCACCGGTAAAAGAATCAGTTCATTTATTTCGGACACAAAGCAAAAATTGTGTTCTCTCCGATGAAGGTTTTCACCGGCCGCACTCACGACACACAAAAACATTTCGCAGCCCTGCTTTGCTGGGTTTTAGCCTGAGCCTCCGTGTTTGCAACAATTGATTCGCGTCAATTAACATCCTGTCCTGACTGACGTGCCAAAAATAACAACAGGGCATTCTGGGATTTGTAGTATGAGCGCTACATGTGCTATACGATACCAGCGGGCTACCAGCTCTAGCTGTGATTTTGTATTGCCTCGCGGGCCAAATATAATTACACTGCGGTCCAAATTTGGGCCGCGGGCCAGAGTTTGACAACTATGCATGAAGGGATTCATTCATTCTGGCATTACAGACAGGAAGTTTGCCAAAAAAAAAAAAAAAAAAAAAGTTACGTAAAAAAAAAAAAGAAAAAAAGATTGCAAATCCACCTGTAACGTTAAAAAAAAAAAAAAAAAAGGTTGTGCACAGAATGTTCCCAAAGCTCTGCTGATCGACAGCCGAGCGCCGTCCATTTCTCAATCATCACCCGAGCTCTCACTCCCCCCAACGTCGAGTGGCAGGCCTGGGATCTGTCAGCAGCTCAAACTGTCTCATAAACGCAGCAGCTGCTTTCTTTTTTCTTCTTCTTCGCCACGAACATGTGCGTGTGTGCGTGTGTGCGTGTGTGACAATAAACCGACAGAGCGGCACCTCAACCAAGTCGAAGCGAGAAGACGCAAATAGATAAAAGCAGCAATTACAGTCAAACTTTAACGGCCATTTAAAAAAAAAAAAAGTAGTGAAATGATGAAAAAAGAAGAAGGAAAAAAAAAAAGAGCTTCAGCTTCAGCGGGACATTGCTTACCGTGAAAAAAATGTTATGTTTTTATTTTTTTGAACAGTGCTTTAAGACAACTGTATGCCTGGAGAAAGAAGAAAAAAAACAACCCAAAAAAAACAGAATTAGCCCTCTGTTTGCAGCCTCCAGTCAGTTTTTCTTGATGCTTTCTTGCACTCTCCATGCACTGGTAGAAGGGGGACAAACAGAGGGCCGGTCTCGCATGTCTAAATGAACGGACGGCGGGGTGTCTTCGCTCACTTTGAAAGGGCGGCGGTTCCCTTTGTGACATCACGAGGGGCCCCGGTTTGCAGAACTGCGTGATTGGCCACATTTAAAAAAAAAAAAAAAGAAACGCATGCAACCCACATTAGCAAACCGGAGGTCTTCCTCAACGGTCAGAGCTTTGCGCCGCGTCGCAATCGCACGCTGGGCGGGCACATGGGGGCGAGGGGAACGGCGACAAATCGGATTTCCCCGCCGATGATGCTGTGATGAAAGATTGTGTGTTTTTCTCATCTACCGCCGGTTGCTGTTAGAGCGCGGCGTGATTAAATAAAACCTTGCCCGAGTTTCAATAAACACATTATAACAATTGCATTTCCCCGACAAAGATTTAGGGACTGGTGTGATGCGATTGGATTACGGGGGGGGGGGGGGGGAAGGTGGGGGGTGTGGGGGGAAACATTGAGCTTTTTTTAATGCTGTTTTTTTTTTTTTTTTTCCCGCCGCCGCCGCCGCCCCGCCTTGAGTTGAATGTACACCACCACTTGAGCAAGTCGAGAGGGTTTCTCACCTCTCGACACGCGGCTAGGGGCCACTTTGACGAAAAAAAAAGAAAAGAGGCTTCACGATGAGTTCCCGACCCGGCCCCTCTTCGGAGGATCCTTAATGACGAGCCTGTGTAAACAACGGACCGGGTACGATTTGCGAGGCCGCGCTCATGCGCAGTGCGCTGCTGCCGAGCGAGTGTTTACCTGAGCAGCTGAGAAGAAATGTGACTCACCGCAGACCAAATACCAGAGAAAGAAGGTCTGGTGAAACGGTGACTAACGGGTAAAGGTGACGCATAACTGCTGCGGATGCAGCCTGTGTGTGTGTGTGTCTGTCTTTGCGTGTCATCCAACTTCGTGGGAAGGTGCGCAGATGCTCAACACGAAGGCCCGAGTTCAACCGTCAGTGTTTTCATCGATTTTTTAAGTGTCAGAAAATGCACATAAACATATCGAGGTAAGGCCCAGCGCTGTGATCCTGGCAGGTGGTGACAAGCCGGGTAATAATACCACACCTTCTTTTTCTCTCTCTCTCTCTCTCCCTCTCTCTCTCTCTCTCTCTCTCTCTAACCTGCACAGACACACACGGAGATATGAATCTGCGAAGCGCGGTAGGGCAAGAAACATTTCTGTGAAATGAGATTAAAGGCGAAACGCTAAAAAAATACCCCCGCGTTTGTGTGTTAAGCTAGCGTTCCGTTTTGGCGCAACGGGCGGCTCACGGGTGACATTTTCGGGCGATTCTAAAATGCTCCGTCAGGATTTGTGTCGAATTACCCTTTAAGGAGGCCGACAACAAGTTAGAGTGCGCATTGCTGTCCGGGCTGGTTAGACAGCGTAATTTCACCCAGCGACCTTTTAGAGTGGTCCTGGCACACATGTTAAATGACAAAAATGACGAATGTGTTTTTTGTCACCTGAACTACGATAACGAGGAAAAAAAAAATGGCTGGCGCAATGCAATTACTCCGTGCATTGAATGGCCTACGACAAATTTTAGCTAATGTATGATTTTGCAAGCAATTGAAACAACAGCTGCGTTTCCATTAACCCCGAGAATTGCGCCAAACCTAAATATCGCAACGAGAAACCGGTAGTGGAAACGCCTCTCAAATATCGCGAGAAGGTTTTGACGCCATCATGAGGTGGTTTTCCAGACGTATCGATATAGAGGTATATCGCAAAGTGTCACGTAAACACTTTATTCGCATTTACACGACATCGGACGTGACGCACAGGGTCACGTGACCTCGCGGGACGGGATGTGACGAGTATTACGGCTCGTGCGCGTCACGCCCTTCAATGGAAACGCCCGCAAATCGCAATTGTACTTCATTCCTCGAAATATCGCTTTCATTTTTGTGAAGAATTGTAGTGGAAACGCAGCGAAAAGGCATTTCTAATTCCATAAGTTTGGCGAAGCCAAGGAGAGGTGAGGATCTTTTTGCAAAGCATCGAGCTCCTCTGTTGACATCTACCAAATCCAAACACATGGAGGGAAACACAACGGAGACTAATGCCAGAGAAATTGGAATGGAAGTCAGAGGGCAGCGACACAGTTGGAAGTGTCAGCGGAGGAAATGACCTACTGCAAGTTCAACAAACGAGCCGACGACAGTCCTCAAAGAAGCACTTTGCAACCTTAATCCCACAGGAAGCTGTCAAGACGAGCGGCTGCCCATTGCAAAAAAAAAAAAACAGCACGTCAAGGACTCGACATTTAAAACCTGCTGGTAAATGTGCAGTAGGACTTTACAAAAGTGACATTGAGAAATGACAAAACTACGCAACGCTATCCAAAGGGTGCCGGGTAAGAATTACCCTCAGCCTTAAGTGACAAGCGGGTTGCTCGACGCAAATGTAAAAATAGCATTCCGAACAGCCTCATAATGAGAAAAAATTGTTTTATTAATGCCCCCCCCCCCGCTCTCCCCGTTGCAGGAATCCCACATTCTCCTCAGCGTAGCTCACAGTCGCTTCCCCCCGCCGCCGCCGCCGCCGCCGCCGCCGCCTCGCGTCTCTCTCCTTGGAGGGAAAGTCAAAAGGTTTTTCATTTATCTCAGACTGAAGACGGAGCTCGCAAACACGGCTCCCTCGAGAGGCCCGCGAGGAAACTGCGAACACCTTGCCCCAAATATCTGATCTTGGAGGAGCAGAAAATAGCAGCCGCGTGTTTGTTTGCGGGGACGGAGACTTTTCCCTCCCTCGCTCCCCAGACGCTGCGTTGTCATTGAGCGCCTCGCCCGCCGCGTCTTCACGGGTGTGTAAAAATACACTTTTGATTCTTATTGGGGGAAAGGCGCCGCGCGTCTCAAGTACAAAAGGTAATTGTATTGATTTTGTTTGGCAAGCGGAGCGGTTCGTAATGTTTCTCGCGGTGGTGCGATGAGCTCCGAGATGGCAGATGTGTATTTTTAAGCGTTGCCCCCGCAATGCGAGCGCGCGCGTGCAGCATCAGCCTGTTTGTGCTGCGGCGGCGTCTCCGTCAGTCAGTAAAGTTTCACACAAGTGACACAAGGCAACATTCAAATATTCAAACATTCAACAGAATCAAGACGAAGACGGTTTGTCCGGATCTCGAACAAGTGTCCAAAAGTCCAGTTCGACAAAAGCTTGAATAGTCTTACACGACAGCAACCGAAAACCTTGACCTTGGTTGTAGAAATCTAAGCTAACCTAGGCTAGCCGAGTTGGGAAGTTTTTTAATTCTGGAACGTCGGTATTTCACCTCGACAGCTTCTAATAAAAAGCTTCATAAAGCGAAGAAAGAGGCAAAATGTATGACAGTGAAAAGGGGCGGTTCTAAACAGACCAGGAAGTGGTAGCTACGGTGGGTCGCAAACAACAACGCTGCAAACGGGACTAGCGTGGAAGCCGCTGTGACAGCAGTTCAATAGGGACAGGGCGGAAAAGCAGACGATATTTTTACTCTCCCGCTAACTTTGGGAGGAAAAGCGACAGCTGACGGGAACCCCGCGCACCAACAGAAAGCCTCCACCTGGTAATTCACATCCGATTGGTCACCTTGAATTCAAGCGGCAAATACACGCATAGAAATGCATTCCTGAATTCCTTTGGCCTTCCCAGAGATACGCACTTCGTCATATGGCATGTGTGATGACAACCAAATTTGAGAATTTCTTGTAAAAATCAAATTAAGGTTGAATCAAAAATTGTATTGTTTCACAATCACCCCCTGCTTTACATCCGAGCAAACATTGGGGACGGGATGAAAATCCCTTAAACCCAATTTGTATTGACGCAAAAATGTAAAAAGTCGCTGCCGAAGCCCCCCCCCGCCCAAAAAAAACAAAACAAAAGTGGCCTTTCATGGTTGCTTTCACTGCGGCATTTCCTGGCCTCGTCCTCATAAAAGCCACTGACAGCAGTTAATCAGAGTCACGAGGAACCGGTAATGTCAGTTATGGCTGATGGCTCAGAGAAACGTTTTCTCATCTACAGGCAATTACTCCCTCACTCGGAGCTCCCTCGTTGCTCCGAGCGACGTGGAATCAGAGAGATTTGTGCCTTGATAAAGGCAGCTGCCGGACTGGAACGGCCTCAGTGTCCATGAAGAGCAAAATGGTAATTATGGTCTTTTTCACCCCCCAATCCCCCCACCCCCGCTTTAAAAATAAAAGAAATGGAAAGAAACACTGTATTCGTCCCATTCGCTTTTGAAACAACAACAACAACAACAACAACACAATTATAAGTTCATCTCGGGTTTTGAAATATCTCAGAAGTGCTGTGCTGTGTACGCTAGCATTGGCTAAATAAGAAAAAGCAAAGTAGGGTATGTACTATAGATGCCATTGTGCAAAGACACGCAAGGTGTTTTAGATATCTGCCCCGTCAGAACTGAACGACTTGCAGCTTTTTGCGCTCAGCCGTCATTCCGTCCCCCGGCCAATGAACCTACTTCAACCCGCAAGGCTTTCCAACCAGGTGACTTTCCAGACCTCGTTGTCAATGCCGTTGACATTTAAAATAGGGCTTTATTATTCCCCTGGCGAGCACCGATGACAACCTTGAGGCTTTTTGAGGCCGGAGGTGTGGCAAACACCAAAGCAAACTCGTCGCCAGCATCCCCCATTGTCCCCCCTGTTGGTTCGGGAGGAACACGCGATCTCGGAGGTTGGATAACATCGTTTCGTACGCAGATCCACAAAGGGAGGGTTTCTTGCCAGGTGGAAGTTCTTGGAACGATTTCCCCCCCTTTTTATTTGACAAATACATCCTGTACCTGTACCTATCCCATATCCCCGGAGGGTCGTTGGGGCACCACAGACGATGTTCTGACCAGCTCTCTCCATCCCTCTCTGTCCTCTGCAGCTCTCATTGCCTCACTGAGTTTCAAGTGGGTCCATTCTCCGATGTTATCTTCCCATAATTTCTTCTGCCTCCCTCGTCCCCTGCTACCTTGTACGGCGCCTTGAAGGTATGGTCTTTGCAAGGCCTGAGGATCTGGGTATGACGTTAAACTGCATCCAACCTGGAGGGGGATGGGCACCGCCAGGTTTAATTGCCCAAGATACACCACACACCACAAATACATCCATATTCACACACGAAAAAAAAACTGCCTCCATCATAATGGTTGGCTATCCTTTCTCTCATCCCTTTGCTGTTTTCAAAATGACTACCATGGTACTGTCGTACTCTCTGTGACGGCTCAGGAAGTTACGGTCCGGGTTGCAAGGGCCACCAAACCTGAGGGGTATACAATGCAGACGACAACCAGGTCTACGCGGAGAAAAAATTGGGGACGACCTCGAAGGTCCGAAACGAGGGCAACATCTCTGCAGACGCCCTGACGCAAATGATTTCAGTCTGGTTGTCTTTTTGCAGGGCGCTGCAAGACCAAAACTGGACACCACTGGACCACACCCACACCTCATGCCATCCACTTCGCTAGTTGTACCTGCAACCACCGTTTGGTTCGAGGACGTGACGAGAGTATCACCCGTTCCATGCTTTGCATGAATCGCCGCTTGCAGAAAAACGCACCAGAGTCACATTCTCTGTTTTGCGTGCGCAAACTCGGCAAGTGACCTTCCAATCTTGATACTTTCATTCAGTTTGCCCTGCAGCAAACTGGGCAGAGCGCGACCGCAACGCAGGGAACCGGACCAGTGGAACACACGGCGCCGATGCAACGACCAGACATGCAAAAAAAAAACCTCTGCAGACGCGACTGCGCGTCCGGAAGTAAAAGGGTTATAAAAAGCGAAAAGGAAGCAAGCGCGCTCGGGCTCGGCCCGCCTCCTTCACTTGAAACACACCAGCACGCACGCCCACGCGCTCAAACTTTCAGTCTGCCTATCAGGCCCGGTCTCTTGGCTACAGGGCTTGTGGGATAGCCCTGCTCGTTGGCAGCCGTTTCTATCGCAAGCTGGAAAAACAGGCTCGGGGTTTTTGTGTCTATGCGCCTCTGACTCATACCGCGAGCGAGCGAGCGAGCGAGCGAGCGTGTGCACTCTTTATTTTTTATTTATTTGCTTTTTTTTTTTTTTTTCCAAGCGTCACGGCCGCACGCCCGCGCCCATTTGCATCGGCGTGCACACGAAAGGCAAGAGAAGCGGATCTACAAACAGGCAGAGACGCCGAAAGATGAATTAATGGGAAATGCATGAGGACGTAACATCTCGGAAGTCTGAGGCGGAGAGAACAGGACGGGGAAAACCCAAACCCCACTTGAAATGCCGGGGAAAGAAAAAAAATCTGAAAGATGAATGTGCTGAAAATCTGTTCTTGTTCAAGGCACAAAAGGATTTCAATATGCTCTTATTCTTGACTTTATGTTTTTTTTTTGCCGTGACTTAAACTTTAATCAAAGCGAGAGACGGCTTTTTTTTTTTTTTCTTTCTTTTCCTGATTTGCATGTGAATCCATAACGAGGGAATGTCAGGATCTAAATTTTAAAACCGTTCAATACTTTCGTCTTATTTGGGCTAAATTGCCTCAAGGGCAAAAGAAAAGGCGGCGGTGGCGGTGGCGGTGGGGGTTGTCCTCCGTCTCATTCTGTCTTTCAATATTAGCAGCTTTTATGTATATTTGAGAGGGTTGCCATTGTATATTAAAACGCCAGAGCAGAGCAGAGCAGAGCAGAGCGGCTCACTCGGATCCGCCGTGGCACCGTTTTTTTTTTTTTGGTTTTGTTTTTTTTTCTCGTCGTTACCGGGGGTTCGGATATTTCAGAGGCAAAAGTCGAAAGGGGTTACATGCTTTTCCCGACGACGATTTCCTAGTAAACCCGCGCGCTTCCTCGTCCAACTGCGGCTTTTACGGCCTCCTGTCTGGGCTGCCAGGTCACCTCTTAACTCTAATTACCTCCATCTGTCCAGGATGCTTAATTCCTGGCGCTGTTCGTCTCCCAGGTCCGGTGGTGTTTCTTATCGGATCTTTATTTTCCCATGCTGGGCCTCAGCCTTGCATGGTGAGTTGTTTGACTTATTAAAATCAATACATTGCCGTAAAAGCAGCAAGTTGAGCTTGGATATAGCTTTATGCTAGGATGTTTTTGCCGTTTCTCCGGATCAAAGGGTGGAGCGGAAAACCAGGCTGCGAAGGTGTCGACGCTTAACGTTGCAAAGGCATCACTGCCCTCTGTGACATCACAAGGGGCTCATAAAAAAAAAAAAAAAAGAGGGATGGGCTTGACCTGCATACCGAGATAAAACAACTTTGCCAACGAGGCTACGAAACAGTCGGACAGAAAGAAGGCGGCGTCATTATTATAACACGTCGACGTTGAGGTTGATTGCATCACGGCATCCAAAACCAAGGCAGGCCCCCCCCCGCCCACTCGCGGTCGGAACGCGTCGAGCCGAGCACCGGCAGCGGGCTCCCTCCGCACGGGCTGGACTTAGCGTCAAGCGCGGCGAGAGCGGAGCCGACCCGTGACATATTTGCATGTGCGCCCGTTGACCATAAATAACGCGGTTAAGGCAGGGGAACGGAATTCGGCGGAGTCGACGGCAGGAGCCGTCATCGCAGGGCCGGCCGGGCCAGGACGACCGTTTGCGGGAGCCTGACTCAGACTCGGTCGGCGAAGGGCCGAGCTCCCTACCTCGGCGTAATCAACCGTGTGCGCTGGCCGCGAATCCAAACAAAACACACGGATGTTAAGTGTGTGAAACACAGGGAGGGACAGAGGGGCGTTGGAGCCCCCCCCCCCCCGATTAACCAATATGACCCCCTTAGAAGCCTTAAAGCAACATTTTAAGGGGATGTCATATTTTTTCTCAAAGATCTTATATATATATATATATATATATATATATATATATATATATATGTATATATATATATATATATGTATATATATATATATATATATATATATATGTATATGTATATATATATATATATATGTATATATATATATATATATATATATATATATATATATGTAAATATTATTGCTTTTAAAAATCAACCTGTGCACTTTTCAATTTTTTAAAATATTATTCACAGTGTTTTTCAAAGCAGTGCCAGCCAATATATATATCAATTTATCTATATATCTATATATATATTTATATATATATACACACACACACACACATATATATATATGTATATATATATATATATATATATATATACACACACACACATGTATATACACATATATATATATATACACACACACACATATATATATATACAAACATATATATATAGATATGTACGTATCCTGTATATATATGCTAGCTGCTATCCCCGCCGCTGCCTTTCACTTGCACTTACCCTCCCCCTGTCTGTCTCTCGGCCTTCCCCTACGCTACGTCCCGTCTTCCTCCCGTAATCCTGGCTGTCATCAGCAGATTCTGATTTAAGCCTCCATTTCATCCACGGAGCCACCGGAGACGAAACGTAGCTGTTAGCTCAGCTCGTCGCCAGAAATAAGCCATACACACATCGGGAAAAGAACCCCCCCCCAAAAAAACATGCAGGAATATTCAGTTTGTGTAAGTACTTCTATACTACTTACTGTGTACTTTCTATGTAGAAACCTCGTTCAAAGTTTCAACAAATGACAGTGAGACTGCGTGCTGTAGGCAGTAGTTCGCTGCACACAAAAGTGTCTGGAAGCCGACGGCCACCACTTTGAGCACCTCTTGCAATGGCAGAGGCCAAAGGTGACTTGCATTTAATCTCGTGATGTCCAAAAAAAAAAAAAAAAAAATCCAAAACAAACAAAACTCGAAAATGAAAATGAGCATTTTAGCTGTAAGAAGTCTGAAAAACCGTTCAGCGACACATCGCTGTCATCGTGATCGAAGTCGTTGCCGGCTCCACCCCCACCCGTCAAAACTCACTGTGAAGCTGCGACCCCCCACTCACCCCCACCCACCCACCCCCCCCCCCCTCCAACAAACCAGGTTAGCCTGAAAAATCTCCTTCTACTCAAGTTGTTTAACGACCGTGGCAAACGCCGCCGCCTCACTCCGCCCCTCCTCCCTTTGTGCCCCCCACCCCCTCCCCCCCTTGCGTCCGTGCGGGCGGCCTAATCGCTGCTGACAGCTAGCTTTGCTCTTTTATTAGCTCTGCGTCGCTTGCCATCATCGGCCGGCCCCCCGAAGTCAGGCGGCAGGAAGGGCTCGTGTGAACTCGGCGAAAAAAACAAAAAAAAAAACTGCTCCGACCGACCCGGTGGTCGCAGGGCCATCTTGCAGGTTGTGCAGTTCCTCTGCAAACGCACAACCTGACATGCATGAGTGAAAAGAAAAAAAAAAAAAAAACGGAAAAAAAAAAAACTATTTTTGAACAAAAAAAAAAAAATCCTCGTAGTCAGATTTGCTTTGAAAGTAATAAAGCGCTGACCGACCGCTAGGCCTTCCCTGAATGTGGGTCAGAGCCGGGCAAAGCTTTATTGATTTTTTTTTAGGGGGGAAGGGGGGGCGGGGGGGGAGGTTGGGGTAGGGGGGGC
Source organism: Nelusetta ayraudi (assembly GCF_046127955.1). Classification (NCBI taxonomy): domain Eukaryota; kingdom Metazoa; phylum Chordata; class Actinopteri; order Tetraodontiformes; family Monacanthidae; genus Nelusetta; species Nelusetta ayraudi. The sequence continues at coordinate 17,452 of NW_027466338.1, read as the reverse complement.
GGCTGTCTGCTGCCAGGCTAAAAAAAAAAAAAAAAAAAGGGCGGAGTGCTAATAGGGACACAGCTCGGATGAAGGCAGGCGAGAGGGTCCCGCAGTCGGCCGGCCCTCCTTGACAATGGAGCCGCTTGATAAAGAGGAGGTCTGACATCCCGACGTGCAATTTCGCGAGCGGCGGGGCGGGGTGGGTGGTGGGGGTGGAGGGCGAGGGGGAGGGAAGGAAGGGTCAGGAATTTCGCCGTACACTCTCCCCCCCCCCCCCCCCTTTTTTTTTTTTAAAGAATGTTGTGTCACCCATATGTCCGTCTGCCCTGGCGCACACCCGCTGGAGTGGAAGGGCCGGGATGGGAAAGTGCTCCCTCTCTCTGTCTCTCTCACTCTCTCTCTCTCTCTCTCTCTTTCTCATCCCCCTCTCCCCTGCATCCAGTCCGGCGCGGACCGAGCGGCAGCTTAATGTTGTTTTTGCCTGGGACACTTTTTGGGACACTATGTAGGACAGGGCGAGAAGAGAGGGAGGGAGAGAGAGAGAGAGAGAGAGAGAGAGAGGGCGAGAGAGAGAAAGAGGGATGGTTTTAGAAAAAAAAGAAAAAAAGGAACCTGCACCATTTCCCGGCCGAGGTCACGGGAGTCGCTGCGACAAACGGCAAAAAGAAGAGAAAACAGCGCCACCTGCACTTCCTTCCAGGCCAAAGTACTTTAAGATGAGCCCTGATTAATCCTCCCCACACACACACACACACACATACCTGAGCCGCGCGTTTTTACGGCAGCCGACCTTTTGACCCCTGCCAGCCACCGGGCTAACGTCGGACGCAGGAGGGAAATTGGCTAATTTGCCAAATGACAGAATTTGGTAAGGGGGGTGGTGGTGGTGGTGGTGGGGGGGGGGGGCGCTAAAGACCACTTAGGGCTAATGGGCGACTCATCTGAATGGAAGCACGGCGCTCGGGGGGGGGGCAAGCGCGGGGCAGCGCTAGCCGGGTAGCGAGGTGCATTTTGCGTTTTTTAAAAAAAGAAAAAAGATGCCCATCTGAAGCAGAGTGAGACATCCCTCTCAGCCGAGGCCTTCATTATATCGCCATTTGTTATTCTGGTCCGCTGTAAGGCTTTTTCCTCAATTACAGCCATTTGCGCTCGGCGGAGTAATTACATCAAACTCCAGTCAGTTACCTGTGAGGTGTGCGCGCTCCGCTGTAAATTAATTTAGAAGTTTCTGTATCGCTAGCCGCCCCCCCTCCACCCCCTTCATTCGCCCGGTAATGGGCCGCGATTGCACTTATACGCGGCAGGACGACCAGAGGGGCTGATGGAGTTCTCAATCAGGGAAGTGACCTCGCCAGGAAGATTTTTATGTTTTTTTTTTTTATGTTTTTTTTTTTCTCCAGGAGTTTTGAAGCCATTTCCATGCCACCCAGGGCGCCCGGGAGACAGAGCGTGATGCGGACGAGCATATTGCAGGAAGCTGGTTAAAGGCACAAAAGTCCTGAAGAAGGAGGATCTTTATTTTCATCGCGGAAGCACAATGGATCTGAAAAAAAAAAAAAACCCCGACAGATCTCCAGGCGAGCTGCCTTGCAATGCGGATTTTCCAAATTAAACTCGACACATCGGCAGAAAACAGCGTATTTAGCCCTCTGTTTTGTAGCCTCCCGCGAGAACTCTTACTGCTAACGCTAATGCTAATGCTGACAACCGCCTGGCTGTGGGTGGGCGTCTTCACTGTCCCGTCAGAGGTATTGGCGCCCTTTGTGACATCGCAAGAAGGTTCATTTTACACACGTTAAAGCTTTAGCACAAACTTGAAATTAAAAAAATTTAAAAAATTGCAGCGAGCAAAATGTGACTTTTCACAAATCAGGGGAGCTTAAAGACCGGGAGTCAGCAACCTTTTGGAACCTGAGAGCTACTTCATAGGCACTAAGTTTGCTAGACTCTCCTGAAATAAGACATTTTCTCAGTTACATATTATCATTATTATTAATGATACTGGTCTCCGTGAAGACACCGATCACGTTAATGAGTTCTCAGTAATTATCAACAATGACATACCAAGCTGGGATAAAAATTGAATTTTAGACACAGTTCGAGGAGTTCAAGGAGGCTCCTCGTGAGATCTCGGGTCCTGTTATAGCCACAATAGAAACACAGACTGTTCCAACTTAAACACACACATACAGTGAACGTGGGACCTAAAAAGGAAAGTAATCCAGTCTCATTGTTATTTGCTTGTTAATTCCATTGGGACAGTTCATTCTTAAAATAGCCCTGGCACATTTCATTAAAATTGAAACCACACCAAAAAAAAAAAAAAAAAAAAAAAAAAAAGTGCTGCTGGAGCCATGCATCACCTGAGAAAACTCATTTATTCCTCCAAACCCCCTTCCCCCGCTCCCCCTCGCTGTAATTCGAGCGGCGGATGCCTTCGCTATCTCCCTTACCTTCAGCATATTTAGCTAGCCCTTCATTTGCGCGCGTCTTTAAGGCTAACAGCTTATTCAGCCTGTTTATGGATGGCCCCTCAGAGCTAAATTAATAGAAGAGGCTTTGGGGACCTGGAGAGGGAAAGTCATAAGCGGAGGCTGCGGTGCTTATTTGCGACGCGGAGGCTAATTACCAATTTGCTCACTCGCCAGTCTTGTTTCATAATGGCGTTCGCGGCTTAACTTCTTTTTTTTTTTTTTTTTGCACTCGCGGTGCCTGCGAGCGATGTGTGACTTTTGCGCGACGGAGGATGCTTTCGCCTTTCTGTCTTCATCGCCACTCGGTGCGCGGGTAGATGTTGAGCGGGGAGACTTACCCTGCGCAGGGAGAGCATCCGGCACGAGAACGGCGCTCGCAACTCTGTCGTCATCCGCTGTGAGGGGGAGAGAGAGAGAGAGAGAGAGAGAGAGACGGGGCCTGATGAGAAGAACTGGGGGTGAAAGTTAGCGCTGTCTGACCGTCAGGGAAGATAAAACTCAAAGACGAGGCAAAAATGAAGTCGCGTCGAGCTCCCCTGTGGCTTCCCGTGTACGTGATTTAGACTAAAGAAGAGCATTGCGCTCGAAACGTCGCTATTTGGACGTGCTAAACAAATACACACTTTTTTTTTCTTTATCTACCCATTAATCCCCTCCGCTCATTTTTTTTTTTTTTAAGTCTAACATCGTTTCTGTCAGTCTGAACTGTTGAAACAAACCAGCTCGCGCCGTCGAGCCCATATGTCAGCTGAGACGCGAGCAATTAAAGAATTAGCCTCCCCGAGCCAACAGCCCCGCCCCGCCCCGCCGTGCTAGCGTTAGCCTTCTGTTTGCTCTTCCCGTCTGTCTGGCTAAAGAGCTTTGACGCGACGACTGTTGATGCCGTTCATCTCTCGGCAAACAGACTCTATGGGGGACTAATTCGGAAGGATTAGGAGGCTTTCAGTACGGCACCCTTTAAAAAAAAAAAGAAAAAAAGAAATAACTGAGGCGGTAGTATTAGTATAGTATTAGTGTAGTTGAGTGCTAACCCCGACAACTTTCGCCCAGTTCGAAGTGACGGATAACATGAAGATTGTACATTTTACCATGACAATCATAACCTGGGAGCAGGCATGTGCATGGAGCGCCCCAAACTAATAAATCACACGACTTCATACCTTTTTAATGCTATTGACCGCAAACATTGCGTGTTCAGACGCAGAATTAGAGGACATTTCCTGGCTTGCAAACGGATACAAATCCACTCATCTAAACTTTTCAAAGTTGAACAAAGGGAGCAGTGAGCAGCAGCCGCATCACCTCGGTTAACTTTTACATCCCAGCACGTCCTTGCTTCAAATCCCCCCCCCCCACACACCGCCCGTCTGTTTATATGTCAGCGCACACACAGTAGTAAACCCCGGCGTTGAATCATTAACTGTAGGGAAATGGATCATTAAAAGTTCAAAAGAGATCTGGGTTAAACTCACACGGCCAACACTATACCCTTTAAAAAAAAAAAAAAAAAAACTTAAAAGGCAGGAGGCGGAGGACAGCGCGGCCCTGTGAACAGTCCAGCAGTGCGTGTCCGCTCCAAGGGGGCAAAGCCAGGCGCAGTTTGGCCACCGGAGACATTTGCATTTCAAACATTCTCCTGGATATTTGGACGGACTGTGTCTGTGTGTGTGTGTGTGTGTGTGTGTGTGTGCGAGCGAGCGGGCGAGTGGCTGATCTCTGGGATCAGGGCCTGATCTCTTCGCAGGCAATCAGCTGCTGTTAGAGCAGGAGGCCCCGGCTGGGGGAGGAGGGGGGAAAAAAACAAAAAAAAAAAACAATTTCCTGTGCTGTGACTTACTCATTTACTCACAAGTTACCTCACATCCTTGTGAGTCATGGCTAAATTAGAGGGTTTACAGTCCAAAACAAGCTTTTAAAGTATCTCCATGCTCCACTGGCGTAATTTAAAGGTCCCACATGATGCAACCGTTGACTTTACCAATATTTCCCCCGACGGAAGTCTACAGCCTGTCACAACATTGCTGAAAAAAAGGCACTGGAGAAGTCCGTCCTTTGCTATTTTCTTGCTCCACTTTTCCGGGATTTTGTGAGCTGGAAAACGTGCGTTTTTTTTGGAAATTTGCCCTTTGTGATGTCACAAAGGTGTGCCATTCCTCACGGAGGCCCGGAAAACACGCAGACACATGGTGCGGCCCACACATCAGTCGTAGCTGGAAGCTGAGACTGAGCGTAAAAACAGGTGGCCAAATACGCATTTCAAAAATGAAAATCTGAATAATGTGGAATAATGAAAACGTAATTTGAGAGTCGACAATCTCACAAAATTTTTTAAAACAGGGAAAGGTCCAAGAACACTAGGATTTTTTTTGTTTTAAATAACAAATGTGCAATAGTGAAAAAGTCCAAATATATAGCAATCTGAATAGCTAGCAATCAATCAATCAATCAATCAATCAATCAATCAACCAACTTTTATTTTGAAATCACATCCGGTGGCATACACACAAAGACAAAACCGCCTGACAACCTCCGGAGCGAGCGTGACGCCTTTTTTCATATGTCAAAGACCGACGCATCTCACAAACTCTTTAACTCTGACCTCCGCCGCGAGCCATCGCCATCCCAAGGTGTATTAAAGGCCGTCCTCCACACCGCTGACGCGGCGCCGCAGCCCGCGGCCTCCCCGAGACCTCCGCGGCTCGTCGGAAGGGCAACATCCGCTGCCCGTCGCGTCATTAAAGCCCCGTCACCGCCGAGCCGAGTCACTCAGCGTGACCCTCGCTGGTCAGCCAAGATGATTTCACCTCATCCTCCTCCTCCTCCTCCTCCCCCTCTTAGCCCCGCCCCCCAATTTCTCATGCCCTAATGATGACCCTAGGCCTGCTTTTAATCACTATTTGCGTTGCCCTTTTTAACAATCATTCCACTCCCATGCACAGTTTTAACTCTCGGTGCATGAGACGGTGCCCTCTGATTAACTGTCTCATACGCACAATCTTTTTCTTCTTCTTTTTTTTTTTTTTACAGCTCCCTCTCCACTCTGTATCATGCATGGAAAGGAAAGTGAGCAAAGGATTGGATTTCCCACTGAAAAAAAAAAAAAAGTTATGGGTGATGTTGGCCATGAAAAAGCCACGGGAATTTAGGAAAATCAGAATCAGAACGCGACACTGGTTAAAGATCCCAGACTTCAGGGTTTTACTCACAGACCTCACGATAAACACCAAACTTAGCCCTATGTTTGCAGCCTCCAGTGGGAAAAAAAAAAAAAAAGTTTTATTTTCGCTTCCTGCTACACTGATGCCCTTTCTGTACCTTCTGTCTGTTTGGAAGAGAGAAAAAAAACAGAAACACCATGAGGCCAACGCCTAGAGTGAGATTAGCCCTTTGTGACATCAGAAGGGGATAGCGAGTTTTTAAAAGGGAAAAGAAAAAAAGTCGACCGAGCAACGTAGATTAAAGACTCAGTTTTCTCATTTAGATAAAAAAAAAAACATTACATTCACATATGGGCCCATTAGAAAAGGACCGAATGAACGACGGCTGCGTCACAAATACGGATGGGAAAAGTATTTCTGACTAGAAATTATTATTATTACCGCGGCGGCATCGTGCGAAAAAAATAAAAAAAAAACTCCTGATTGGAAACCGGGCAGAAAAACATTGAGGGCCGTTTGACCCCCTTCACCCTCCCTCCTCCCACCGCTCTTCGCAAAAAAAAAAATAAAATAAATAAATCCCCATTTCCAAAGCAAACGCGGGCTGACAGCGATGATTTGACTAATTTACATGTGAATAATGAAGCACAGCCTTCAAGGTTTTGCGAATTTACTCCTTCAGAGCCGCTTTTTTAATTAATAGCCTCGTCCCCGCCGCCAAGCGCGGCATGAAATATTCAGACGCGGCGAGCGGAGCTGCTGTTGCGGCGGCGGCTAACCGGGCCGCCCCGCCGGCCTCGCCGTCTTTCGGCGCCAAACATCACCTTGAGTCAAAGAGTCGGGGGGGATAAATTATTTTTTGAGCAATGAGGGATGAATCTCCTGTGTTTTCTTTTGACATTGAGAGAGAACTGCGCAGAAGAAGAAGAAGAAGAAGAAGAAGAAGAAGAAGAAGAAGAAGAAGGAGGAGGAGGAGGAGGAGAGCGATCGATCAATAACCCTCTGAAGAAGCTGCGATATTGTATTTCGCAATGAACAGTGGGAGGGGGTGTTGGGGGGGGGGAAATAGAAGTCAAGCCGGATGAACAGCTGTATTGAGATAAAGCGCCGCCCCATATGCTGAGGGAAAACAATCTCGGCACATTATGGGAGAGCGGAGATGAAAAAAAAAAAAAAAAAAAACACTCAATCAGCTAACATTGATATTACTTCTGGCAATTAGGAGCATGCTGGTAATGATATGAGTTTTCAGCTGTAAATAATTATGCTGCCTGCGGGCCATACTTTAATTCTCGGCTGTATCTATAAACAATAATCAGACCAACAGCGGCGGGCGGGCGGGCGAAGAAAAAAAAAAAAAAAAAAAAAGAAAGTTGGTGGAGATTTGCGGCTGGCGGAGGGAGCGGCGGCGGCGGCGGGCTGAGCGGCGGCTTATCGGGCCCCCGTGGTGTTGCCGGTAGTCGGGGTCACCTTCAGGTGCTCCTTCAGCTGTGCGCCGCTGCCGCGCGGCTCTTATTGATCAGTTGTGTGTATGTGTGTGCGTGTGTTTTTTTTTCCCTCTTTTCAAAGTCGACGCAGATGCAGACTTGGCGCGAGAGAAATCTAATAAATTGCTCACAGACTCAAGGTTACGTATGTGTTTCTTTCCAGGCTGTAAAAATGTATAGGGAAGCTTTGGGAACAGTGGGCCAGCACTCAATAATATAAATCATTAAATTATAACATGGATTAACACTAAAACCGTTGCTTATTTGTTTGCATTGATTCATTATTTGTTCCCATATGCTGACATAGAAAAAGGGTCCTTTAATGGCTTTTAATTTGAAGCACACTGAGTTGAGTTTCTATGCAAAGTTGCCACACAGCGCTTGGGTCAAAGTAGGCCTCAACATTGGCTAGTTGAGTTCAGTGCGACATTAATTTGGGTCTACGTGAGAGCAAGAGGATGTAGACTCACTTGTTTTTAGTTTAGCGTTCTTACCTCTGTAAATATCCCCCCCAGGGTGTCGAAGCATCTTCTTAAAGCTTCCAGGATTAATGTTAATTATGGCTCAACAAAGCTATACTGGTGGCGAGGTGCACTGGAAAGTCTAACTTTGCAACCACTTCAATAAACATTTAGACAGTAGGACTTTAGAAAATCATTTTAGAACGCAGAAAGCTCCGTTTCAAAAGAGAAGGGAAAATTAAATTCGAACTCATTTGATCAGTTGGTTTCTCTTTGATTGTGCACAGTGCTTCGGAGGCCATTGGACGTAATTCCCCACTTTATGAATAAAAGTCGATTGATTCAGTGAATTGTCCAGTGAAGATAATCTAGTGCTATGCTTCGCTTGCGCGATTTATTTTTTTTTTTTTAGTACTCTATGTGGGGGAGATACTGAAATATCCCATGCTCTGAAGGGACGTTGAACGTCTCATGTCGTTTCCTCCGTTTATTTGGGTAACTAAGGTGTCCATCTTTCAGTCGCCAATTAACGTCAGCCAGAGATGGGCGCCAACTAGCTACCTGATTCCGAGAAGGGGGTGGGACTTAAAGAGTGTGGGAGACGAAGCTCAGGCTAATGTCGGGGAAAAACGAGGAAGAGGAAAAAAAGGACAACCTGAAGAGGTAGTTGTGAGCATTTAAACCTGTTGAAAGTTATTGTTGTTAAGTCGAGTTGAAAGCCAGTGGTTTTATATGTGTTGTTATATGGTACAAACTGTCGAAGCGAGCCGTGTTTGGTGACGTTTCAGACGGACATTAAGTGAATGTTTTCGGCTGTGAATTAGCGCTAATTGGCATCGTCCCCGCCTGCCGGTGTAGGTACAGAATTAGTCCGGACTAGTAGAAGTATGTCGCCCGGAACGATTCTGCACCCGGACTAATTCTGCACCTACACCGGGATTCCCGAGTGAGTATGGGCATATAGGTGAACTGGTCGCAATATGAACATTTATGGGAATGTGTCAACAGATTGTTTCAGACGTTTTTTTTCTGCGTCTGAGCAAAAACACGGCAATAATTGCCAATTTTGTGCGTATCTCCAAGATGGCGACTTCCGGTTTTGATGACGCGCCGTGAACACCCTCTAAAATGCTGGGCGCAAATGTTTACGTGTGATTGTGTGGCTGTAGTAGGGCTAAATGTATGCATGGGACTTTGTAAGCTCACTTAAACAACATAGCTATAAAATCAGCTAACCGGGCCTCCCTGCACCCGAGGCAGAGTTACATTCTGTGGTTGACGAAGCTATTTTAATCGTTTTGTAGACTCCCTTCAACTCTCCTCCCATGCAGGTGTTATCAGGTGTAAAGGGGGTAGTTCACCAATTGTTCTCTGACAAATTAGGAGGGTTGAGCTGGAAGGCTACAATTAGATCAAGCAGTCCATTGTTGGACTGACCGTATCCTTTAAAGAATGGCTGCTAAATGAGGGGTAAGTCAAGCAACCATCAAAAATAATTCAAAACGTGCAATATTAAATCTTTATTTATTTATTTTTGAATACAACAAAACCCCTTGCAGACCACAAATTTAGCCAGCCGAGCATCCCCCCCCCCCACACCCCCGCCCCCGCTGCATCTCGTGGCAGAAACGCCTCAGAAAGCGCGTTTCTGCTAAAAAGGAGCCAAAGCCGAACACAGATGTGAGCGGGCGGACTCGACAGCCAACTTTCACTCACTGTCAAACAGGAAGCGGCAGCCTGCTGATTGTGTAAAGGGACTAAGATGAAGTGCATAATTAAGGAAACATATGAAAGCTGGCACTGGGCCCGAGATTAATTAGGCGCGTGTCGATACTCTCATCAATATCTGATTAACTAATGACACATGGCCCGATGAGGGCTATTGATCTCCTCCAAGTCTGGGCCGTTAATAGGTTGACGCTGACATTCGGTGTGCGGAAGGCCGGCACGCGGGGAGCCGGGAAAAGCGCGGCGCTCAGTCATAAGCAGTCGGATCACATCCCCGGCACGGTGCTCTCGCGGGATCGCCGTGATTGCTGTGACCACAACTCAACTTCTCCAGCTATTTTTTTTTTTTTTTTTTTTTTTTTTTGAGAATTCCCATCCTTTTAGCGATAATTAAAAATGACCCCAAAGGATCCTCCTCCTCCTCCGCACTTTCCCAAAAAGAGTGGGAGGAAGGAGGGAAAAAAAAGACTCAATCTAGATTAATGGCGATGAGATGGCCAACATGGCGAGTTAGCCCCTCCATGATAATGATGGTAATGATAATAATGAACCTTTGGATGAGGGATGAACAATCCCCTGTCCCGGAGTTTGAATCCCTATACAGGTTAATTAGGAAAGATAACATCATTAGCCACTCTCATGCCTGCGCCGAGAATTAATTGGATAAGATGGAGATTTAGGTCTATATTTAATCGCATAAATGATCAATGACAGCTTAGTCAGGTAATGGGGTGGGTCCAAATCGGTGGGCATCTTATTTAGATCGCGTTTAACCAGCGTAATGAGCAGAAGAATCCCAGCGTTTTGCTCTTCTTTTTTTTTCTTTTTTACGACGGAGGTGACGCGAAAACACGCAACGCTATTGATCAAAATGCGCATTAACGATGTCTTTGCTGTGGCTGGTTGACTTCTAATTGGTCTGAAGCAATTGCGGGAGACGGGAATGTGGGTCAAAGGCACAGAGTTTGACAGCGAAAGAAAACGCAGATTCCATATCATGTGATTATACGATTATATGTATACATTTGAGGGCTAATCGTTTATTATAATGAGCAGTTTTTTTTCCCCCAATTCTGTAAAACAGCACAACAAAGCACAGCACACACACACACACGCTCAAATCACACCCCGATCAGTTCCAAGAAAGACAACACAAGATAAATCATGACGAGAAAAAAGAAAAAAATGACTCGCTACTCATAGCGATGTATTTATTTATTTATTTTTTAAGAATAAGAAAATTCTAGGTTAAAACTCACAACAGCAACATTTGCTTTGTGCTAAAACACAAAGCAGTTGAAACTGTCCATTTGTGGCGTCATAAACAGCAATACATCGGTTTTAGCGGGAAGCTAAAGCTGAACTGGAAGCCACAAACAGAGGGCTAAATATACCGTTTTCTGGCTTTTTTTCCTCACTCTCTTTAAATCATCACATCAGGTTCCTCTAGAGTTTGAAATACAAAATAAAAGTGCAAAATCCAACACAACACGGAGGCTTTTTCATCCTGGCACAGGCCCAGTTGATTATTTTGGGAAGCTCTAACCCGAGATTCCCTTATTTTGCGCCGCGTGTCATTCAATTGAGACTTTCTCCTGCCCGCAGCCGGCGCGAGAGCGAACACGAGCAGGTCACCCGAGACGGCGGATACGCGCGCTGTTGCCGTCGCCCCTGACGACCGGTGCGAGGCTGACCACCACGGCGGCGGAGCAGGAGGAAGAACTTCACCAGGTAACCTCCGAATCGTAAGCGTTAGCATTTTTGCAAACGCTTAAGGCTGCACGGTGCAAGGTCTTCCTTTTTACTGAGTGATGCTGTTGGTATGAAGGAGAGACGGCCGGTCCCTCGGTGACTATCGAGTTACGCCTCCCTCGTCCGTGTTCCGAGGAGGGGGTGGGGGGGACGTCAGGGGAAGACTTGGTCGTGCCACGGAAAAGGGGAAGTGGCTTTTCCAGCACAACACAGAGGCCACTGTCATCCCGGATTAAGGCCTGATTGAGCTTAGCTGAGCAGATGACAGAGGGGATGGTCATTTGCAGGGCAGCCGAGTTGAGACGGGAAACCGAGGGGTCGAGGATTAAAATAGTAGTATGGAAGACTTTTTTTTTTTTCTTTTTTTTTTTCCCCGGAGCACACCGGCTTCCTGTGTCGGTGTTTTGGTTCGGCGGCTGCGGGTCAGGTCACGGGGTGCGCTTGGACGTGTTAGAAGAAATAAACAGAAGACACAGATAGCGGCTAGCGTAGCTTCGGCGGCCGGTTGTGTCTGACAGAAGGTCGGCGTGTAGTTTATTCATGACACGAGACGTGAGGGAGTATCGGGTGTCTGGGGAAAAAAAGAAAAGTAAAACACGAGACCAGTAATAGAGAGAGATGTAGATAGTGAAAATATAGATTTGAACAATTTTCCTCTGTAAGATAATGAAAAATAAACAAAATGTTAACAGTGTGTGTCACGTTCCAGCTTGTGAAACTCTTGTGGCTTTTCGTGACGTCACAAAACGGCCTCAATATATGTTACACGAGTCTGAACAAGCCGGGTACCTCCACTCTCGACCGAACATAAAGCATCGCTTTCTTCAGGAGGCTGAGAACAGTCTTTCTGGTGGGAGGCTGTAAACAGAGGGCTAACGTCACCGCCGCTTCCCAGAGCTCCGTGCGCTGTTTCCCTTCGGTCCGCTTGGGTTTTCCTCGGTGAAGAAAAAGAAAGCGTCCGACAAAGGTATGTACGTCGATGCCGCCTTAAAATTGCAAAAAAAAAAAAATAAATAAATAAATAAATAAATAAATATGTATATGTATACAACCGTATATATATATATATGTATATATATATATATATATATATATATATATATATATATATATATATATATATATATATATATATATATATATATATATATATATATAATGTGTGTAAAAATAGGAAGCGGCCAGGGAACACACGTGCACGGGAACGGCCTCCATTAGCGGCGCAGCGAGAACAGCCGGGCGAATGAGAAGAAGCAGGACGCGCGTGACAGAAACGGACCTCATCGAAAAAGAAAAGAAAAGAAAAGTGACTCTTTTTTGCGTAGCGGACGATAAGCGGCATTTATAAGGCGGTTGTTTACACTGTGTTTCTTCTTCTTCTTCGTCTTCTATTTTTCTTCCTCCCTGCACCCCCCCCCCCCCCAGTGGTGGGCCTGCGATAAGGCGGCTGGATATCCTGTGGCCTCCGCCCGGCTAACTCGCCTCGGACCGCACAACCGCACCGGCTCCGCTTTCACCTCGCTTATTACACGCCGGCGTAATTTGAAACAATTACAACAACACTCTCGGCCCCTCCCCCCGCTTGTTACAACACTGCCCCCCCCCCACTCTCTCTCACACACACACAAGAAAACGCAGATTCAATAGCTCTACATGTTTTTCAATCACACCCAGCGGAGACGGCCGTTCGGAGTATTGCGTTTCATCCTCGGGCTCGCACGGGTACGGAGGGGTGGGAGAGGGGGGGAGGGGGGGGGACAGGGGGTATAATCTTTCACGTTTCGCCCGGGGTTTGTTTTTGCTATTTCAGCAAGTGGGGAAAAAAGAGAATGCAAAAAAGAAAAAAAAACTTTGCGCGAGCCACGTGAGTTAGCGTGCAGGAGACGAGACGAGACCCCGCACGAGCGATTGGTTGGACGGCGGTGGAAGATCCCAAGATGAGGACAGGACAGCGTCCGTCAGTCACACTTTTCCAGTGGATTCCCAACATTTTGCTCCCGTTGGCCTGCAACAAACTTTCTGCGAAAAGAAAAAAAAAAGCGGCCGCCGACGATCTTTCCCCGGCGATTGGACCTCGTACCTTCGTCTCTCTCTCTCTCTCTCTCTCTCTCTCTCACTCTCTCTCTCTCCCTGGGCGAAGGTGCTGCCGGGAGTCTGACCGCTGACATTTAAGCATTCCTCCGCGCCGCCTCTGGCTCTTTTTTTTTTTTTTTTTTTTTTTCTTTCCTTCTCTCCCCCCCCCCACTCCCCTCCAATGGTGGGATTTTTGCGGGGTGCAGAGGCCACCGTCTGGTTCTCAGGGGGGGGCGCAAAAAAACAAAACAAAACGGCTCTTGAAAATCCCGAGGAGTTCCCATGATCCGGGGCGAAGACCTTGAGCCGACCTGTGTTAGATTTCCATTCCGCGGATTAGGCCGCACAAAGAAAAAGTACATATTTGGCCGATTTATTCCATAGTCCCGCCTCGGATTTCAGACAACGGTCCGCAATGTGTGCCCCCCCCCCATCACCCTCTCAACTCGCTCCCTAAATCTTCAGAGGTAATGATGTCAATTTGTAGAAGTCTGACAGTTTGATATGTGCCCCCGCCCCCCCCGCCCCCCCTTGTCACGATCACTATTCACGGCCCTGGCTGACATTTCTAAGTCTATGCAAAACACGGCGGTGACATTTCCGGGCGGAAAGTTTTTCAAAGTCATTTTTCAAGGATTTTTTCTTTTTTTTTTTGTGTGTGTTGTTGTTGTTGCCGCTGTTTTTTTTTTTTTTTTCCTCCCCTCCTTTCTTTTCCAGCAACATACATAATCTGTTAGCATCAAAGGAGCACACATGCATAAATAATTGACTAATTCACTTAAAGGGGGCCAACGTAGATTAATTAAGCCTGAATACTAATTATGTTTTCTGTCTACAGCAGCCGACGCGGTTGTTTAATAAGAAACTGTTGGCTGGGGTCACATTTGCCACGCACGAGGCTCCGCTCTTTAAATTAAGAGCGTCTCACGTCGCTGTCAGGATAACGGCTTTGTGCGCGCCTAGCTAGCAAACAAACAAACAAAAAAAAAGATAGCGTGACCTTTTTTTTTTTTTCTTTTTTATCCCCGGATATGAATAATAAAGCTGCGCTAAAAAGGAGCTTTTTGTCATGACATTAAGATTTGCGTTAATATCCGCAAACAGATTTAATTTTGAGACTTTTTTTTTTTGTTTGTTTGTTTGTTCTGAGAAATGACGGCTTGAGGTGAAGGGAAAAACTTGAAAGTTTGAAAATAAAAGTTTGAGACTATTTTACGAGCAAATCCGCCACGTTTGGTTTTTGTTTTGTTTTTTTTACGACGGCTTCTCTCCAGCCACAGCGAGACTGATGGCAAAAACATAACGGGCACGTGGAACATGCTGTAGAGCCGACTGCCTCATCTCATTGCATTATTGGGCCTGTGCAATCTGACTTTATTTATCTCGTACCCTCCTTTAATCTTGTTTTAACTCCACTCCCGTACGGGCCGAGTGCACTTTGTTGTTTGTCGTTTTCTTTTTCACTCGACTCCACTCAAACAATAAGTAGAATTAAAAAAAAAATAAAAATCCTGATCTTGACATTTTTACCGCGACTACGCTGCTTCTCGATTATTTTATTTCCTCTTGGATCGATAGGCCCCCCCCCCCTCCCCCCCAACTGGTGGGGAAAAAAAAAAAAAAAAAAATAGGAAGCCCATCAGAATCAGCAACCCCTTTGGCCCTTCCACCTTCTCCCACCACCGTGCACAAAGAGCGCATTCCTGGAGAACCAAGACACTGGAGTGACTCGGTGGTGCGTTGGAGGTCTTCCTGCCCCTCCCCGTCCCTCCTCCCCTCCCCCCCCCGCCCAGAGATTCCAGGGAACGGCGGAAGACTCGAAGTCTCGGTCGCGCCGCGCCGCCTTGTTTACAGCCGCGCAAGGAGGGAGGTGGGGGGGGGGGGGGGGGGGGGAAGAAAGGGAAGAAAAAAAAAAACTCCAGCGCGCGCAGACGTAAATGAGGGCTGACGGTTTCACGAAGCACAATTGGTTGACGGCAGATCGGATGCGACTGGGCTGCACTGGGCGATGATCCGTACAGTATGCAAAATTCACTTTCTAGCTGGTCGGCGCCCACCAGCCCCCAGCGGCGGCGGTGGCGGCGGCGTCGGCGGGGAGGGGGTCTTCCCCAAAGCCCCCCCAGCTACGCCTTTGAATGCGGGGGGGGGCGCATTGTCGCGCTCAATTCCTTCTGACAACAATCGAAAGAAGAGAGAAAAGTCGTCGACGCGGTCGCCTTCCAAATCGCTCGCTTTGTGCTCTCGTCTCGCGAGAGAGCGTCGGGGTTCCGAGGGGGTGACGCGTGGCGCGGATGCCTTCACGTGACGACAGACGGGGGAGGGAGGGAGGGAAGGATGGAGGGGTAATGCACCCCCCCCCGCCCCTCCAAAAAAAAAACTTCTTGGCGCGAGGGCCCCGATTCGCCCCCCCCCCCCCCGCGTAAATTGAAAACGTTTTAACACGCAACGTGACGGACGAATTATAAGGAAGTCCGCCCCTCCCGGAGTGGTGTTTAACAGCCCCGCCCCAACCCCCCTTGCCACCCCCCCCCACGTCTGAAAATCCAATTTGTCCCCCCCCAAAAAAAAACAACAAACCCAACGACAACAAAAAAAAACCTCGGCGACGCTCTCCCCTCTTTTCTTCGGCGTCGAAATTGTTGTTTATCGCTCCAGAAATGCAACATCTGCACGCTGCATCCGGTTATGGCACATTAAACAGCCCCCCCCCACCCCCCCATCCCTTAACAACACACACACACACACACACACACACAATTGCGAGGAGCACGCTGTCATTGTCAGTGGGGTCCGGGAGGCGAGACGAGAACCAGGCGCCCCCCCCCCCCCCCCCACACACACACACACACACCCTCCCCCTCCCCCCCCCCCACTTCCTTGGCTCTCTGGATCGGAGGGGCTCACATGGCGCAGTGTGGATTAGATTTTTAGTGACAATGACCCAGAGCTTCAGGCCCGCGGTGTGTGTGTGTTTTACTGGCATTCCCCCCCCACCCACCCCTTTACTCTCCTTCCCATCCTCGACTGTAATTGAACTTCAGACGAACGACAACAGCGAGGAGAGAGAGAGAGAGAGAGAGAGAGAGAGCGAGAGAAGGAGTCGTCGTGATCAGAGGACTTATTGACATTCGCAGGACATGAAGCTGATTTTAGTTGCGGGAGGAAAATTGCCACGCGCCAAACTGGAAACTAGACTAGAGAATGGGATTAAAGACCGTAAAAAAAGCATCCGAGTAGAAAATAAAATGCAAAAAAAAAAAAATCTCGAGTCACCCCCGAAATTTTACGGCTCCTTGTTTGGCGGCGGCAATCAGATGAGATGCTTTTGCTGTAATTAAAGCGATAAACAAAATATTTGTGTAGCCGGAGATTAAAAAAAAAAAGAAAAAAAAGAAAAGCTTAAAGCAATTTCTTCTTTGATTTTCGCTCATCTCTCTAAGCGCCTTTAGCCCTGAGGGGGGGAAACAATAATTTTAGCCATAAAGCACATTATCTTCCTTCATTATTTTAATGTGATGATTAATTATTTCAGCGGGAAAATACATCAAGTCTAACAATAACTTTGCCGGCGCGCGCGGCTAAGTGACTTAACGGCAACCTCGCAGCGGCGGGCGAAGCAGAGTTTAGCTTAGCGCCGTTATTATTTTCAATTTATTCAATTGCGGAGGGGGGGGGGGGGGGGGTGGTTGCTTTCTGTGTTTTGTTTTTTTTTTCTACTCGGCTGTGAGGTTGCAATAACAATCAATACTCAAACACCCTAATGAATGCAAATGTAGCTTATTATATATATAAAAAAATAAAAAATACTTTGGCTTACAAAACAATGTTGTTAAGCCGGTGTGGCGCAATAAGAGCGGTGATTGAATGCATTTTTCTGCTATTAGTAAAATTACCTGATTCATTTTCCCCGTAATTGTTCCGGGGGAGTTTCTCAATTTGCACGTGGCGCCCAAAGAGTCTTTGTTTTTTATTGTGTTGTGTTTTTTGTGTGTCTCTCCCCCCCCCCAACCCCCCACCCCCACACAGAAAGGTGTGCGCCCGGTGTGTGTGTGTGTGTGTGTGTGTGTGTGTGTGTGATGACAGACGTTGGGGGAAATACATAAAATGCATGGGGTGCGGGGGGGGGGGGGGGGGGTGGGGGGGGGGGGCGAGGAGTCATCAGCGAGGATCTGAATTTGCCCCGTCTGGGTCTCCGCAGCATGAAAAACTGATTGGTATCCAGTCGAAGGGGAAAATGGTTTTTAAATAAGTTACAATTAGATAAGCATTAATCTCAGTGGTACGAATGAATGTCTCGCTGTAGGGCTTGTTGAATGTAAAAACAGATTTACAAAACT